>NC_068443.1:33527387-33572387 GCF_023373465.1 Oncorhynchus keta
AATGCGGTCCTGTCGAATCACTAGAGGAAGAAAAAAACATTGTGGCGGTAATATGGGTCAGATCATTTCAACTGTTTGGGTTAGAAACAAGTAGTTTCCGCTGTAGTAATGGCCCAACAATTATTGTCTGGAAGATTATTGTTTTTATAGGAGCCCTATTTACGATATACCTCAGGCCCCAGACAACAAATACAAAACGAAACGTACCGTCTAGTAGGGCTAAACAGCACAGTACCAAAAACAAGATCCCACAAACTACAGGTGGAAAAAAGGTTGCCTAAGTATGATCCCCAATCAGAGACAACGATAGACAGCTGCCTCTGATTGGGAACCATACCCGGCCAACAAAGAAATAGAAAACATAGATTGCCCACCCCAGTCACACCCTGACCTAACCAAATAGAGAATTAAAAGGATCTCTAAGGTCAGGGCCCCCTATACACCCTATATACACCTAACCCACAACAACACAGCCCTACACTATACAGATACTTCATAGAGGTCTTTCCATCAGATCAGGCAACACCTATGGTAAACGTCACTTCTCACTTCACGGCTTTTCCCGCAAAGGTGAAAGTTGCACACAATAGTCCTCAGATCATGTGTTAACTTGTTTTATAGGCAGTAGCCATAAGGTTTAGCAAGGGTAACATATAAATCACTAGCGATATGTGTTTCTATGGTAATGAGTAATGGCACCAGATCACGTTGAATGCTGTTGACAGTGGCATTTGTGTCCCCTTGTGTCCCTTTGTCCTGCCTATTCTGAGGCCAGGGTGAGAAGTGCTTGGCTAGGCTAATATGAGTAGCATCAGGTGCACACATGGCCACAGGGATAATAACTCATAATAGGCACTGCGGTGCTTCTTTGTCTGTCTGTATTTCCTCTCTGCATTGTCACAGAAGTCACACGTACGGTATTCTGTACTGTATGCAGTGCCGGCCCAGCCAATAAGCGACATAAGCGGCTGCTTAGGGCCCCGCGGGCCGGTAGGGGGCACCTAACCAAGAGAGGTCACTAAACTTGTTTTTCCCATGAGGCGGGGGAACCCCAACCACATCTCGCTTAGGGCCCCCAAAAAGCTAGGGCCAGCCTTGACTGTATACTGGTGATTATGAACTGCACTGCAGTAGTCACGTTCTCGGCTGGGGTTGAAGCTATTGAGATTGGGTAGTGGGTGTAAAGTTTTTTTATGGTCATTTATCAAATGGACACTCAACTACTTTGACTGACGTAGCTAGTTCGACTGATGTAGCTAGTTCGTTAGCTAAGCTAGCCACTTTAGCTAGCCGGTAATGTTGATGGAATTTCACAGGATTTGTTTTTGGACGGGAGCTGTAGATATCGGTAAGAAATGGCACTTATGGAGACAAATATCTTATTCATACATTTTTGGGATCTTTTTTGCATTAAATGAACAGGCATGATGGCGCATTGATCAGTTTATTAAAGCCATTATTTTCACATTTTTGCCCAAAGTCGACCTTTAATATCCCTACAACTTCCGATGACATTATACACAACACTATTCCTGCTAATGTGTGTGCGCGTGTGTGTTACAACACCGTTTGGCCCAGTCGTCTTTAAAGACCCCTTTAGTTAATGAGAAAATCAAGTAAATTAATTAAACGCCGTGGCAACCGCCTTCACAATGACGGTGGCGACTCGTTAACTGGCGGCACTCCAAAATGTTGTGTTTTTGTTTGTGTCGGGATGCATGGTTGTTTATTACCGTCCCAATCTCAATGGAGCGCAGTAAAGTTCATCGTGATATAGCAGCTATGTGGAGGCAAGGCCCATATTCTATATTATTGGCGGGATAGGTTTCCCTCTGCCTATGTGGCCTGTTCTAAAAAGGGACTGTGGAAGTACTAGAAAGTAACATTTCATGCCCATGACATCTGTTTGCTTCCTCACGATGCCCAGTTTGATGCCAACTACAAGTCCCCAGTCTTCTTCCGACATTATAAGGTGAGGAGTTTTCCCTGACCACAAGATCTCACTAGGAAAAACTCCAGTCCCTTCTCATGTGTATCGTGACAAGGACAATTCCAAGAGAAAAACCTGAACTAGCACTGGGCAATGTGGTGCTACATTCCAAAGGACAGGGAACAATTTCTACCCAGGCGATGGATCTTTAAAGCTCTTTAGATTGGACGCCACTGTGAAGGAGGGATAGGAAATGGAGCGCTTACTTCCCGTTTGATGTCGTCGACGAACCACAAATATGAATTCTCCCGATTGGCCACGCCGCAAGGTGCACCTAAGTAGCGCACCAGCAGACTTCAGTGGAATAAAAAAAAAATGCATTCTTCTGATTGGTCACGCTGTAAGGTGCAGCTATAGTGCGCCGGCCACCCTGGAAACAAAGCTTATACCACACGGGCGAGACTGAGATCCGCATGCTTCGCTTTAGCCCTTAGATCTCATGCCAAGCGTCAGCAGCACCTACAACATGGGATCTGTTCTGCTCTACTCTGTTCTGTTCCAACATGTTTCTCACTGCTCCTGTTCGTGGCATAACAGACAACGCTCCAGTTGTTCTGATCTTGACTCAAGTTGGCTGCGGACACGGTTTACTGTTCCTTGCTGTTATGTATGCAGCCTTCTCCATCACTACGTCCCAAAAGGCACCCTGTTCCTGATGTGGCGTTCTTCACCAGGGCCCATAGGGCTGTGGTATAAAAAGGAGTGATCTATACAGGGAATAGGGTTTCATTTGGGACGCAGGCCATGTAGAGCACAGGGCAAAGCAATGTTAGCAGAGTGTTATGAGTGAATCAGTTATGAGGATGTTGTGAGATGGAAAGAGATACAGCACGGTCAGGGGTGGGTGTGTTCATCTGTCTGATCACAGTGACTCACTTGTTATGATGTGTTCGTACTTTTTAGATATTGGCCGTGGGATTGGCTCTTGGTTCGCAAATTGATTTAATGAATATTACATAAATGTTAAACGCGTTACTAACACGTGGCGATCTTCTGTGTCGACTCTTAACTATCAGTGCAAGCCAACCCACTGCTCTTAACTATCAGTGCAAGCCAACCCACTGCTCTTAACTATCAGTGCAAGACAACCCACTGCTCTTAACTATCAGTGCAAGCCAACCCACTGCTCTTAACTATCAGTGCAAGCCAACCCACTGCTCTTAACTATCAGTGCAAGCCAACCCACTGCTCTTAACTATCAGTGCAAGACAACCCACTGCTCTCAACTATCAGTGCAAGACAACCCACTGCTCTTAACTATCAGTGCAAGAAAACCCACTGCTCTTAACTATCAGTGCAAGAAAACCCACTGCTCTTTACTATCAGTGCAAGACAACCCACTGCTCTTAACTATCAGTGCAAGAAAACCCACTGCTCTTAACTATCATTGCAAGACAACCCACTGCTCTTAACTATCAGTGCAAGACAACCCACTGCTCTTAACTATCAGTGCAAGCCAACCCACTGCTCTTAACTATCAGTGCAAGACAACCCACTGCTCTTAACTATCAGTGCAAGCCAACCCACTGCTCTTAACTATCAGTGCAAGACAACCCACTGCTCTTAACTATCAGTGCAAGCCAACCCACTGCTCTTAACTATCAGTGCAAGACAACCCACTGCTCTTAACTATCAGTGCAAGCCAACCCACTGCTCTTAACTATCAGTGCAAGACAACCCACTGCTCTTAACTATCAGTGCAAGCCAACCCACTGCTCTTAACTATCAGTGCAAGACAACCCACTGCTCTTAACTATCAGTGCAAGACAACCCACTGCTCTTAACTATCAGTGCAAGACAACCCACTGCTCTTAACTATCAGTGCAAGACAACCCACTGCTCTTAACTATCAGTGCAAGACAACCCACTGCTCTTAACTATCAGTGCAAGACAACCCACTGCTCTTAACTATCAGTGCAAGACAACCCACTGCTCTTAACTATCAGTGCAAGACAACCCACTGCTCTTAACTATCAGTGCAAGACAACCCACTGCTCTTAACTATCAGTGCAAGACAACCCACTGCTCTTAACTATCAGTGCAAGACAACCCACTGCTCTTAACTATCAGTGCAAGACAACCCACTGCTCTTAACTATCAGTGCAAGACAACCCACTGCTCTTAACTATCAGTGCAAGACAACCCACTGCTCTTAACTATCAGTGCAAGACAACCCACTGGGCACAGACGACCGTTCAACATCTAGCTTTGAATTACATTTGGTTGAGTTGTCAACTGATGTGAATTCAATGTGAAATCAACAAAATGTCTTTGGATTTAGGTTAAAAGATTAAAAGCCCTTACGTTGATGACTATTTGCAAATCTATGAGATGACGTAGAAACAACGTTGATTCAATCAGTTTTTGCCCAGTGGGAAGATTTAATCCCATATGATTCACAAGCTGAAGGATACGAAGCCTTTTTAGACTATTGAGACAGCTCGGGCTGTGACGATTATGGGATTTGGTGGAATGATTAATTGTCATTCATACAAATGGGAAAGGTTATTGTAATGATTGTCATTTTGGTTGAAAAATGTTGCTAGGAAATACCTAATATACGTAATAATTGTGCCAGTCTTAGACAGCCGTTGTATGTATCTCTGCCAGTCTATGACATGGCAGAGTGGAACATAATCACTTTCATATGCTGTACAAGTTGCCTGCCCTGTTGCTCTGCACTCCACCATGGCTACCATGGCGACCAACACAGGAGGGAAAGAGAATGGTGGGAAGAGAGGAGAGAGAGAGAGATAAGGAGAAGAGGAGAAGAAAAGGAGGAGAGGAGAACAGAAAAGAAGGGCCCAAAGGGGGGTGAAAGAGGGTAGAAGAGTGGAAACAAAAAACATGTCAGTCTGCCCCCCCCAGTAGAAATACCCTGGCATCCGAGGACAAATCAGGTATTTAGACTCATAAGGGCTTTCAATTTAGCCCTAACTCCTCACAAATATGCAATATATTCTCATTCACTCTCCACTCCCCACCCCCCCCACTCCATCTCTCTTTTCTTCAAAAACATTCTTTAGTCTGAGATGAACAGGCAGCTCCGGAGAAATGTACGTGTGTGTGTGTGTGTGTGTTTATCCTATTCAGACTGAAGACGGCGTTGTCAGGAGTTACCAATCCCCTTCTTAAGAAGAGTTTACATGGTGAGAGGAGGGGACTGACAGAGAAAGATGCTGACTCGATGTGTGTGTGTGTGTGTGTGTGTGTGTGTGTGTGTGTGTGTGTGTGTGTGTGTGTGTGTGTGTGTGTGTGTGTGTGTGTGTGTGTGTGTGTGTGTGTGTGTGTGTGTGTGTGTGTGTGTGTAAATCACTCTAAAGCACCCCAGCAGGGGGCTAAAGACACACATTCCAGTTTTTTATGAGAAACGGGCAGAGAATATTGATATTGTGACCAGGCTCAGCGGGTAGCAGGGCAAGGCAGGCCCTACTTCACACAGTGAGGGTAGAGAACAGCAGAGGGAGGGGTTTCCCACCCCACATCACAGGGACAATGGCAGAGCAGGGAGTCAGGGATTTCTACAGAAATCCTAAAGTCATGACTGGTATTTCAACAGGGTGTGAGTGATCTGAACTTCCCACATAAAGTGTGTGTGTGTGTGTGTGTGTGTGTGTGTGTGTGTGTGTGTGTGTGTGTGTGTGTGTGTGTGTGTGTGTGTGTGTGTGTGTGTGTGTGTGTGTATGCACAACTACAGTTGAAGTCGGAAGTTTACATATACTTACGGTTGGTGGCAATTGAACTCATTTTTCAACCACTCCACACATTTCTTGTTTACAAACTATAGTTCTGGCAAGTCGCTTAGAACATCTACTTTGTGCATGACATAAATCTTTTTTCCAACAATTGTTTACAGACAGATTATTTCACTGTATCACAATTCCAGTGGGTCAGAAGTTTACATACACTAAGCCTTTAAACAGCTTCGACAATTCCAGAAAATTATGTCATGGCTTTAGAAGCTTCTGATAGGCTAATTGACATAATTTGAGTCCACTGGAGGTGTACCTGTGGATGTATTTCAAGGCCGAGCTTCAAACTCAGTGTCTCTTTGCTTGACATCATGGGAAAATTAAAAGAAATGAGCAAAGACCTCAAAAATTGTAGACCTCCACAAGTCTGGTTCATCCTGGGAGCAATTTCCAAATGCCTGAATGTACCACGTTCATCTGTACAGACAATAGTACGCAAGTGTAAACACCACGGGACCACGCAGCCGTCATACCACTCAGGAAGGAGACGCGTTCTGTCTCCTAGAGATGAACGTACTTTGGTGCGAAAAGTGCAAATCAATCCCAGAACAACAGCGAAGGACCTTGTGCAGATGCTGGAGGAAACAGGTACAAAAGTATCTATATCCATAGTAAAATGATTCCTATATCGACATAACCTAAAAGGCCGCTCAGCAAGGAAGAAGCCACTGCTCCAAAACCACCATAAAAAAGCCAGATTACAGTTTGCAAATGCACATCGGGACAAAGATCATACTTTTTGGAAAAATGACCTCTGGTCTGATGAAACAAAAATAGAACTGTTTGGCCATAATGACCATCGTTATGTTTGGAGGAAAAGGGGAACGTTTGCAAGCCGAAGAGCACCATCCCAACCGTGAAGCACGGGGGTGGCAGCATCATGTTGTGGGGGTGCTTTGCTGCAGGAGGGACTGGTGCACTTCACAAAATAGATGGCATCATGAGGATGAAAAATTATGTGAATATATTGAAGCAACATTTCAAGACGTCAGTCAGGATGTTAAAGCTTGGTCGCAAATGGGTCTTTCAAATGGACAATGACCCCAAGCATACTTCCAAAGTTGTGGCAATAAAGTCAAGGTATTGGAGTGGCCATCATAAAGCCCTGACCTCAATCCTATAGAACATTTGTGGGCAGAACTGAAAAAGCATGTGCGAGCAAGGAGGCCTACAAACCTGACTCAGTTACACCAGCTCTGTCAGGAGGAATGGGCCAAAACTCACCCAACTTATTGGTGGAAGCTTGTGGAAGGCTACCCGAAATGGTTGACACAAATGAAACAATTTAAAGGCAATGCTACCAAATAGTAATTGAGTGTATGTACATTTCAGACCCACTGGGAATATGATGAAATAAAGAAAAGCTGAAATAAATCATTCTTTCTACTATTATTCTGACATTTCACAGTCTTAAAATAAAGTGGTGATCCTAACTGACCTAAGAGAGGGAATTCTTACTCGGATTAAATGTCAGGAATTGTGAAAAATTGAGTTTAAATGTATTTGGCTAAGGTGTATGTAAACTTCCGACTTCAACTGTAGCTCTCACAGTCTCACATCAGAATTACATTTTCATCCATGTTTTTCAAACATCCAATTGTCAAAGTCGCTGCAAACGTCAAATTTCAAAGTGTTTAAGGTTAAGTTTAGGCATTAAGTCCGAATTTAAGTTTAGGGTTAAGGTTTGGGAAAGGCTTCAAACAAAAATCTCAAAAACAACTTTCTATCGCTGGATGAAATCTAATCACACACACACACACACACATACAGACAGAGACAGATGCTTAGCCCATCCGCCATCCCCGTCCACAACGCACTAGAAAAACTGAAACCTACTTGAAGGTAACAGCACTCACTGTTGCCCCTAGTGGCCGGTTTCCAAGTCACCTCTCAGCGTCCTGAAAAAAGGAAGGACATCGAATACTGACTTTTATTACAGGCTGTGTGTGTGAGTGTATGACAAGACCGCCCTGATAACTTCAGCACCATCTCCTCAGCAGGAGCAGGGAATGGCCCGGTTTGGCCTGCCAAGGAAACAAGTGGAAGAAAGGGTAGAAGGACAGAAGGATAAAAAGTGACAATAATAATCCCTAAGAAAGTCTGCAGAAGTCCTTTCCTTCCCTGGCTTCCTCTCTTCCCTCATCTATTCTCACATCCTCTCCATTTTCTCAGGGACAGATTCTATTGCCCTGACGCCACTGTCTCCATGATATAAAAAAAAGTGTGTGTGTGTGTGTGTGTGTGTGTGTGTGTGTGTGTGTGTGTGTGTGTGTGTGTGTGTGTGTGTGTGTGTGTGTGTGTGTGTGTGTGTGTGTGTGTGTGTGTGTGTGTGTGTGTGTGTGTGTGTGTAAGCCTGACCAAAGAGAGACGGCCAACAGAATCATATTTTCCATGCATGTGTGGGCGTGGGTGTGTGTGTAATTAGATTTAATGTTGGCTCAGTGGGTTAATGCTATGTAATACACTCGAATATGGCCAGGGGGCCACCAGGGACAATTTAACACTGCTACAGTAAAAAGACTTGGAGCAGGGGCAGTATATCAAGCCATAAGTTCCCCCCTGTCCAAGTTCTTATTCATTGTTATCTAAAAAGGCTGAACTGATCCTAAATCTGCACTGCTACTCTGAGACGTTGGATACATAGGACCCCAGAGGATAGAAGGAAGCTGTGGATGATTTAGGTAGCCATGGTAGTATGAGGCCCACATTGGGGTTTAGCCAAAGGGATACTTCGGGATTTTGGCATTGAACTTGTGGATACCATTTGTATGTCTCTGTGTCCAGTATGAAGGAAGTTTGAGCTGGTTTTGCGAGCCAATGCTAACTAGTGTTAGCACAATGACTGGGCATCTGCTAGCATGCTATCGGTATCTGCTAGCAGATAAAGGGCCTTGTCAAAATCCCGAAGTATCCCTGTTAATAATACATGCACTGCTCTCTGCTGCTGTCTGCAGCAGGCTCTAGATTTCAGGCCGGACTTCAAACAGAGAGATGGTATTCCCTGGGGCCGGGATTCCAAGGGGCCCCTGACATGGAATACTGCCGGGCGGTCACTGGGGGGGGGGTGATGAAGGGACAGGGGGTTTATGGTCACCCCTCTGGGTGTCTTCTATTCAAACCCTAGTGCCAGGCTGGGAATATGAAGAGGAGCTGGCTCTCTGCTTTTATCTCTACGCCTTTTAACGAGGCTTGAGTTTGTGTGTGTGAACGTTGCTCGCATGATGAGTAAGCTTGCCTGACACCTGAAGACTTGCAAAGGTGACCTTGGTTTGAACCCTGGCTGGGTGAGTGTTAGTGTGTATCTATCCCTCTCTCCAACTCACACTAGAGCAAACCGCTTATATACTGAACAAAAATATAAACGCAACATGTAAAGTATTGGTCCCATGTTTCATGTGCTGAAATAAAAGATCCCAGAAATGTTCCAGATGCACAAAACCTTATTTCTCTCAAATGTTGTGAACAAATTGGTTGATAATCCATCCACCTGACAGGTGTGGCTTATCAAGAAACTGATTAAACAGCATGATCATTACACAGGTGCACCTTGTGCTGAACGACATTAAAAGGCCATTCTAAAATGTTTTGTCACACAACACAATGGCACCTTTTTCAGAGGGGTTGGGTTAAATGCGGAAGACACATTTCAGTTAAATGCATTCAGTTGCACAACTGACTAGGTATTCCCTTCTCTCGCTCTCTCACACAGATGTCTCAAGATTTGAGGGAGCGTGCAATCGGCATGTTGACTGCAGGAATGTAGTACGTTCAACCGGCCTCACCTGTAACCACGCCAGCCCCAGGACCTACACATCCGGCTTCTTCACCTGCGGGATGTTCTGAGACCAGTCACCCGTACAGCTGATGAAACTGAGGAGTATTTCTGTCTGTAATAAAGCCCTTTTGTGGAGAAAAAACTAATTCCTAATTGGCTGGCCTGGCTCCCAATTGGGTGGACCTATGCCCTCCCAGGCCCACCCGTGGCTGAGCCCCTGTCCAGTCATGTGAAATCCATAGATTAGGGCCTAATTAATTATTTCAATTGACTGATTTCCTTATATGAACTGTAACTCAGTAAAATCGTTGAAATTGTTGCATTTATATTTTTGTTCAGTATACAACTGAGATTTGAACAATTCTAAAATCAGACATAAACAAGTGTATTCGTAGTGCTTGACACCCTCACTGCTATTTGCCTATTCATGATCCCAAAACCCACACAAGCCTCTCTTGGCTTCAATACACACTGCCTACCTGCTGCTGCTCTGAGCAACAGAATATTAACTTTCTGAAAATAAAATAAACTATTGGCACATGCCACTGGTTCAGGTGTTGGAACAGACCAATAACAGAAAGAAAAGAAGGAGGACTCTAATATGCTTCCACGGATGTTTATGAAAACACACAAACACGTCCACGCTGGATAGAGAAACGGAGAGCGAAACGTTGTCTGTTGTTGTGTGTCTCCAATAACCCACTGGGACAGTACATCACAGATGCAGATATTTCTCGGAGACCTTTGAACTCCCGGTGCCAGTGAATGTCTCATATGATCCACTACGGGGCTGCAGTGTTTCAGAAGCACTAGTTCTACTGTAAAGGCTAGCTCAATCATCAAGTGGAAAGAGCCTGTCCCTCCCTTCGACTGGCTGCCAGCTCAAATAACGCTGCAGTCTACTTGTCACATCTCGGGCCTCAAGGCATTTGGGGTTTACTATCATATAATGTTTAATAACAATACGATCATTTACGGTGGGTTTTGTTCAGTCAGGGTGACCTACCGCAGGGTTAACAATGTTTAGCCTATATGCAGTATTCAGTATGTCTGCCGTACAGAACTACAACCCAAAACGATGGTGGTATTGCAAGCACCATACTCCAATCAGAACTGCTATATGTAACTTTCAGTTTAGTTACCCTGATAAACTGACTGATTGATAAATAGATATTTGCTCTCTGTACTTAAATGTGTGCTATATATTGTGGACCTAGAAGCTAAGAAGTGAATGAGCCATAAGTCAATAGACAGTAGATCCAATTTTGAGGAGACCCAACAGACAATAGACCAGGCCAGTAGTCTATTAATCATTCATATAGCTAACAGACCTCTCCCTCTCTTGTCAGAGCCTTGGAGTCGATACACAGACCTATCCCATCCTCTCTTCCCAGTCCATCTCACTAAGCACTGCTTTCATCAACCTCGCTAATCACCAAACTGTGTGTGTGTTCGTTTGTTCACACACGCATGTGTGTGTATGTGTGTTCCACTTCCCAATGAAGTGCACTGACGACAGGCAGGGAGGGAGACACATTGACACTGTAATGCTGCTATAGGGAGACACACTGACACTGTAATGCTGCTATAGGGAGACACACTGACACTGTAATGCTGCTATAGGGAGACACACTGACATGGTAATGCTGCTATAGGGAGACACATTGACATGGTAATGCTGCTATAGGGAGACACATTGACATGGTAATGCTGCTATAGGGAGACACATTGACATAGTAATGCTGCTATAGGGAGACACACTGACATGGTAATGCTGCTATAGGGAGACACATTGACATGGTAATGCTGCTATAGGGAGACACATTGACATGGTAATGCTGCTATAGGGAGACACATTGACATGGCAATGCTGACATAGGGAGACACATTGACATGGTAATGCTGCTATAGGGAGACACATTGACATAGTAATGCTGCTATAGGGAGACACATTGACATTGTAATGCTGTCATAGGGAGACACATTGACATGGTAATGCTGCAATAGGGAGACACATTGACATGGTACTGCTGCTATAGGGAGACACATTGACATGGTAACGCTGCTATAGGAAGACACATTGACATGGTAATGCTGACATAGGGAGACACATTGACATGGTACTGCTGCTATAGGGAGACACATTGACATGGTACTGCTGCTATAGGGAGACACATTGACATGGTAACGCTGCTATAGGGAGACACATTGACATGGTAATGCTGCTATAGGGAGACACATTGACATGGTAATGCTGCTATAGGGAGACACATTGACATGGTAATGCTGCTATAGGGAGACACATTGACATGGTACTGCTGCTATAGGGAGACACATTGACATGGTAACGCTGCTATAGGGAGACACATTGACATGGTAATGCTGCTATAGGGAGACACATTGACATGGTAATGCTGCTATAGGGAGACACATTGACATGGTACTGCTGCTATAGGGAGACACATTGACATGGTAATTCTGCAATAGGGAGACACATTGACATGGTAACGCTGCTATAGGAAGACACATTGACATGGTAATGCTGCTATAGGAAGACACATTGACATGGTACTGCTGCTATAGGGAGACACATTGACATGGTAACGCTGCTATAGGAAGACACATTGACATGGTACTGCTGACATAGGGAGACACATTGACATGGTAATGCTGCTATAGGGAGACACATTGACATGGTACTGCTGCTATAGGGAGACACATTGACATGGTAACGCTGCTATAGGAAGACACATTGACATGGTAATGCTGACATAGGGAGACACATTGACATGGTAATGCTGCTATAGGGAGACACATTGACATGGTAACGCTGCTATAGGAAGACACATTGACATGGTACTGCTGCTATAGGGAGACACATTGACATGGTAATGCTGCTATAGGGAGACACATTGGCATGGTAATGCTGCTATATGGGGGACATATTGGCATGGTAATGCTGCTATAGGGAGACACACTGACATGGTAATGCTGCTATAGGGAGACACATTGACATGGTAATGTTGCTATATGGGGACACATTTGCATGGTAATGCTGTTATAGGGAGACACATTGACATGGTAATGCTGCTATAGGGAGACACATTGGCATAGTAATGCTGCAATAGGGAGACACATTGACATGGTAATGCTGCTATAGGGAGACACATTGACATGGTAATGCTGTCATATGGAGACACATTGACATGGTAATGCTGCTATAGGGAGACACATTGACATGGTAATGCTGCTATAGGGAGACACATTGACATGGTAATTATGCTATATGGAGACACATTGACATGGTAATGCTGCTATAGGGAGACACATTGACATGGTACTGCTGCTATAGGGAGACACATTGACATGGTAATTCTGCAATAGGGAGACACATTGACATGGTAATGCTGCTATAGGGAGACACATTGACATGGTAATGCTGCTATAGGGAGACACATTGACATGGTACTGCTGCTATAGGGAGACACATTGACATGGTAATGCTGCTATAGGGAGACACATTGACATGGTAATGCTGCAATAGGGAGACACATTGACATGGTAATGCTGCTATAGGGAGACACATTGACATGGTAATGCTGCTATAGGGAGACACATTGACATGGTAATGCTGCTATAGGGAGACACATTGACATGGTAATGCTGCTATATGGAGACACATTGACATGGTAATGCTGCTATAGGGAGACACATTGACATGGTAATGCTGCTATAGGGAGACACATTGACATGGTAATGCTGCTATAGGGAGACACATTGACATGGTAATGCTGCTATAGGGAGATATATAGAGCAGTGTGAATGCATCTCCACCCAAAAACAGCTGGGCTGGTGGCCTGCAATCAGAACCCTCTCAGAGCTGCTTCCAGAGACATTAGCTGGATTTACTGAGTGGAGGGGAGAGGAAAGGGAGAGAGAGGGAGGTGATCTTCAGAGAGAGAGAGAGAAGGGAGAGGGGGATGATCCTCAGAGAGAGAGAGAAAGGAGGGCTGGAATGGGCGAGGCATTTAATGGACCTTTTTATGTGGGGTCAGAGGATTAGAAGGCTCAATGCTTGCCTCCGCGGACGCTCCTCTGAGAAAGTGAAGAGAATGTGAATGACAGAGTGTGTGTAATAGTGTGTGTGTGTGTGTGGTTGTCTGTGCATGTGTTTTCCGACCCATATAAAACCCCATAGTACCTTACAGTCCAACCTCCACCCCCAATGGCAGTGCCAGTGTAATACTGTGCTCTTGTATGGAGTATGTCGGAGTGTGTATCAGTACCCTGAGTGTAAACAGTGCCCCCTGGGATGCCAGCTGATGCCAACTCAGTGGGCTCTAATAGGAGAATGTCATGTGGAGGTCTGGAGGTTCCATACACTGTCACTTCACAGCACCACTCGGTACAATCCTCTTAGCAACATACACAGCCCTACAGGTTGCCTTATGATAATTACTTACACATCTCAGATATGGACAGGCTTGTAAAAGTCTGTGTGTGTGTGTGTTTCTATGTGTGTGCGTAAATGTGTGTGTGTCCGTGCCTAAGCATGTGTGTTTATCCATGCTGAGTGAATCCTGGAAAGTGGCTATGGGCAGATTAAACAGTTTGCCACTGGGCAGATTAAACAGGGTGACCCTGCCTGTGCTCTTATCTGGAGTAAACACTGAAGCCCAGCCCATTGTTCGCTCTCTCTCTCTCTCTCTCTCTCTCTCTCTCTCTCTCTCTCTCTCTCTCTCTCTCTCTCTCTCTCTCTCTCTCTCTCTCTCTCTCTCTCTCTCTCTCTCTCTCTCTCTCTCTCTCTCTCTCTCTCTCTCTCTCTCTCTCTCTCTCTCTCTCTCTCTCTCTCTCTCTCTCTCTCTCTCTCTCTCAGTCTTTCCCTCTCTCTCTTTCTCAGTCTTTCCCTCTCAATTCAATTTCAATTTAAAGGGGATTTATTGGCATGGGAAACGCTAGTTTACATTGCCAAAGCAAGTGAAATAGATAATAAACAAAAGTGAAATAAACAATACAAATGAACAGTAAACATTAGACTCACAAAAGTTCCAAAAGAATGAAGACATTTCAAATGTCATATTATGGCTATATACAGTGTTGTAACAATGTGTAAATAGTTAAAGTACAAAAGGGAAAATAAATAAACATAAATATGGGTTGTATTTATGCAGCTCAGTTTCCACCTCGTTTTGTGGGCAGCGTGCATATCTCTCTCTCTCTCACACACACACACACACACACTTGGAGAATCAAGGAAGAATTTCTTTAATCTCTTTAAATGTCAACAGCATCGTGGCTCCATCATGGGCTGCCATGGCAATGACCTCTCGCCACCCCAGAATGCATTGCTTCTAACAAACCAAAACCAGCAGAAGAAACACACATCTGAGTGAGTAATATCCAGTCTGAAGCTACTTCTGAAGCCAAAAAGTAAAAAGACATTAATCTCTGGGCCATTTTGTTATATAAAGCTAAGTAAATAAGTATACTAAGCGACCAAGCTGCTAGGACAGAACAGACCTGGCGTCACCTTCAATTAGCACTGAAGTGTGAAGTCAGATGTGTGAAAACCCAAATGCAGAGGACTTTGAAGCCCCAATGGCTATCCCTGTCCAGAGGTCATTACAATACAACAACACCGCATGGAATAAGTACAAAAAAAAGCTCCTCAAGGACAATCCATAGACACTATTTGCTGACTGCTACAAAGACGGGAACAGACCATCCCCACGGTGCTATAAGAGCACACTAACCCTATGTCAAGAGAGAGGGTATTTGCCCAGGGTGGAAACTCAGAATACTAAACATTGAGGAAAGTGAAACAACCTCTGTCAACATGTACAGGTCTGGGACAGTAATGGTGCAGGGCCTCTTGCAGGGCCTCTTGCAGGGCCTCTTGCAGGGCCTCTTCATGCTGTTCCAGCAGGACTTTTACGGGATCAAAGAGAGAGCACTGCAGGAAAAGATCTCTCTGTGATGACTCACCCATCCTGAGTGAGTCTGATCACACCTCTTCAAACTGTCCTGCAGACGAGGATTGTCATTCACGAAAATACTTTCACCCTGCCACCACGCAGCAGGTGAATGCAAGGATTTTGCGAGACGGTGCCTCAAAACCTCATGTCTACCTGGCTCACCACTCTACCCTGGACTTGAACAGCCTTTATGCCAGGTCCACCTCTACAAGGCATTTATCCCAACTTTTGACAGGACCCTGAAGGACGTCACCCTCAACCATAGCCTAAGCACCTCACACAGGAGCAACAGACACCCCAGCCAGACCAGGGAGACAACCTCCCAGACCTGCAAGACCCCCTTCTGAAAGACATGCACTGAGAGAACCCATGCCAAGAGGACCTACACCTAGATCACAGCATCACCAGCCACACCCCAACCAGCTAAGACCACCCCAAGCAAGCCCTGGCCACACCCTATATAGCCCACCCCATATCAGACATATGCCCCTTCTGCCATTCACATGCCCCCCTGCCCCTGCGGCAAAGACCTCAACATGAAAGCAGGACATTTGCTGTGAGCAGAGCAACAGGAATCATGAGGCATCAACGCCAAAGGAACTGAATAATATTAAGAAATGCTATAGTTAGTGTAGAAATCTACCAAAAAACAATTAGGCACAAACAAATTCAAGCCCTTCTAGACAATTTCCTGGACAAAAGGTTTCACTGCAATAATGAAGGTGTAAACTTGGCAGTAGAAAACCTAAACAGTATATCTGACCTCTCAGCTTCCCTATAAATTCTAAAAAATGTCAAGCAGACAACCTAAGAAAATGAACAACAATTACAATTTTCTTATTTTACCTTTATTTAACTTGGCAAGTCAGTTAAGAACAAATTCTTATTTTCAATGACGGCCAAGGAACAGTGGGTTAACTACCTGTTCAGGGGCAGAATGACAGATTTGTACCTTGTCAGCTCGAGGGTTTGAACTTGCAACCTTCCGGTTACTAGTCCAACGCTCTAACCACTAGGCTACCCTGCCGCCAAAATGGTTTGATGAAGAATGCAAAAACCTAAAAGAAATTGAGAAACCTGTCCAATCAAAAACGTAGAGACCCAGAAAACCTGAGCCAACTCTTTCACTATGGTGAATCACTAAAACAATACAGAATTACAGAAATCCAACCAAATACTCTAAACAAAACAACAACAACACAAAGAGCTATCAATTCAAAATGGAGATGTATGGATAATATGTATGGATGTATGGATAATATGTATGGATGTCTGGATAATATGTATGGATGTATGGATAATATGTATGGATGTCTGGATAATATGTATGGATGTATGGGATGTATGGATAATATGTATGGATGTATGGATAATATGTATGGATGTCTGGATAATATGTATGGATGTATGGATAATATGTATGGATGTATGGATAATATGTATGGATGTATGGATAATATGTATGGATGTATGGATAATATGTATGGATGTCTGGATAATATGTATGGGATGTATGGATAATATGTATGGATGTATGGATAATATGTATGGATGTCTGGATAATATGTATGGATGTATGGATAATATGTATGGATGTCTGGATAATATGTATGGATGTCTGGATAATATGTATGGATGTATGGATAATATGTATGGATGTATGGATAATATGTATGGATGTATGGATAATATGTATGGATGTATGGATAATCCACTTCTCCAGCCCTTTTGGCTCTATAACAAAGAACAAAAAGCAAAAACATATACATGATCAAATACAAATCTTAGAAACAACTATTAAAGACCAGAACACACTGGATTGTCCAATTACATTGAATGAACCACAGGACAAAATACAAACCCTCCAACCCAAAAAGGCCTGTGGTGTTGATGGTATCCTAAATGAAATAATAAAATATACAGACAACAAATTCCAATTGGCTATCCTTAAACTCTTTAACATCATCCTCAGCTATTTGGACACAAGGACTGATTCCCCTAATTCACAAAAGTGGAGACAAATTTGACCCCAATAACTACCGGGGGATATGCGTCAACAACAACCTTGGGAAGATCCTCTGATTATCATTAACCGCAGACTCGTACATGCTTTGTTGGTTTCAAAAAAAGCTTTCGACTCAATTTGGCACGAGGGTCTGCTATACAAACTGATGGAAAGTGGTGTTGGGGGGAAAACATACGACATTATAAAATCCATGTACACAAACAACAAGTGTGCGGTTAAAATTGGCAAAAAACACACATTTCTTTCCACAGGGCTGTGGGGTGAAACAGGGATGCAGCTTAAGCCCCTCTTCAACATATATATCAACGAATTGGCGAGGGCACTAGAACAGTCTGCAGCACCCAACCTCACCGTACTAGAATCTGAAGTCAAATGTCTACTGTTTGCTGATGATCTGGTGCTTCTGTCACCAACCAAGGAGGGCCTACAGCGCCTAGATCTTCTGCACAGATTTTGTCAGACCTGGGCCTGACAGTAAATCTCAGTAAGACAAAAAAGGTCTGGTGGCCAGGACCACAAATACAAATTCCATCTAGAGACTGTTGCCCTAGATCACACAAAAACATAGACAATGTAATACACCAAATAATGCATGCAGAGCAGAATTAGGCTGATACCCGCTAATTATCAAAATCCAGAAAAGAGACGTTAAATTCTACAACCACCTAAAAGGAAGCAATTCCCAAACCTTCCATAACAAAGCCATCACCTACAGAGAGATGAACCTGAAGAAGAGTCCCCTAAGCAAGCTGGTCCTGGGGCTCTGTTGACAAACACAAACACACCCCACACGGCCCCATGACAGCAACACAATTACACTCAACCAAATCATAAGAAAACAAAAAGATAATTACTTGACATATTGGAAAGAATTTACAAAAAACCTGACCAAACGAGAATGCTATTTGGCCCTAAACAGAGAGTTCACAGTGGCAGAATACCTGACCACTGTGACTGACCCAAAATTAAGGAAATCCGTGACTACAGTAGGTACAGACTCAGTGAGCATGGCCTTGCTATTGAGAAAGAAGACAGGCTATGTGCACACTGCCCACAAAATTAAGTGGAAACTGAGCTGCACTTCCTAACCTCCTGCCAAATGTATGACCATATTAGAGACACGTATTTCCCTCAGATTACACAGACCCACAAATAATTTGAAAACAAATCCAAGTTGGATAAACTTCCATATCTACTGGATGAAATACCACCGTGTGCCGTCACAGCAGCAACATTTGTGACCTTTTTCCACCATAAAAAAGGCAACCAGTGAAGATCAAACACCATTGTAAATACAACCCATATTTATGCTTATTTATTTTCCCTTTTGTACTTGAACTATTTGCACATCATTACAACACTGTATATCGACATAATATGACATTTGAAATGTCTTCATTTTGGAACTTTTGTGAGTGTAATGTTTTGTTATTTTTTTTATTGTTTATTTGACTTTGGTTCATTATCTATTTCACTTCCTTTGGCAATTTAAACATATGTTTCCCAAAGCATCTTAAATTGAAATTGAATTGAGAGAGAGAGTGACAGAGAGGCACAGAGAGTGAGAGAAAAGAGAGATGGTCATAAAACAGACGAAGAGAGAGAGAGAGAGAGAGGGACAGTGATAGAAGGAGGAGGAGAAAGGCGGGGACAAAGTGAGCGAGGGAGAGAGAGACAAAAGGAGAGAGATAGGCAGTGTGTGTACTATCTGAGGGTATCGAATGCGGGGCCACAAAAGGCCTGGCGGGCAGCGGCGCAACAGAATCTGTCCCGTTTGTCCCCTCAAATGGCCCCTAGGGACCCGTGGGTAATGGGTCCTTTATGCCGAGGCCTTTTCAGGACCTAATCCTCATCTACATAACAACAGTGTCACTTGGAAGCTGCGCTGTGTCATCTCCGCCTGGCCGTCACTCACTACTGACCTTTTGCTCTCTTGAGTGTCGCTCTCGCCCGATGTCTGGCTTGCTCTCTCTCTCTGCCGTTCATTTTTTCTCTCTCTCTCTCTCTCTCTCTTTCTCTCTGTCTATCTTTCTGTCTCCCTCATTTATCGTTTGCTCCCAAAACAATGTTGGTTTAAGAGAGAAAGACAGTAAACCAGAGGTCAGCTAACAAAATACTAAGCCTCAGACGCCAAGTCACGGTGTGTTCAAGAACCAGAACCAATCCAATAGGACCAAACCATTTTCTCCAGTTTCATCTATAGATTGTAGCATCTGTATGATGTTTTACACGTTCCTCCACTCCTCTTCAACAACCTGAGGTTAGATTTACAGTACGGTAGGAGTCTGCTCTGCTCTCATTGATGGAACACTGTTTTGGGAGACATGGATCCACCTACAATAATCTCACCCCACTTCCACAGAATGAAGGTTTGTTCTGTGGACATCACTAGGGGACTAGTTATGCACGGTACCTTTAGAGAGCGTACAGTCTACACGCATACTAGTACAACACACCCAACACACAACGAAAACACGCTCCTCCACACGTGTAAATCTAATTCCCATCGTCTCACATGGGAACTGAATGATAAGAGTGTAAACATTTTGAGTATCAACCGGCTTCACCTTTACCTGGTCCAAAAATCTGTTTGTGCTGTATGTGACTATAGCCAGCTCAGCAGTAATGCGCCTGTGTGTTGGTGTAACCATGGTAATGGAGTGAGGCTGAAGGGAGGGCCTACCTGGTTGAAGCGCTCCAGCCTCTCCTTCACCTCGGCCAGTTCGGGGTTTGGGCTGCGAACTTTGACCTCGGGGTTCTGCTTCTGGGCCTGAAGACCGTTCCCCACCACTCTGCCTGTATAACTGGAGAGAGAGAGAGAGGATGGAGGGGGCAGTGGGAGAGAGAGAGAGAGAGAGAGAGAGAGAGAGAGAGAGAGAGAGAGAGAGAGAGGATGGAGGGGGGGTAGTGGGAGAGGGAGAGGATGGATGGAGGGGTAGGAGGAGAGAGAGAGAGAGAGAGAGAGAGAGAGAGAGAGAGAGAGAGAGAGAGAGAGAGAGAGGATGGATGGAGGGGGTGGAGGGGAGAGAGAGAGAGGATGGATGGAGGGGGCAGTGGGAGAGGAGAGAGAGAGAGAGAGAGAGAGAGAGAGAGAGAGAGAGAGAGAGGATGGATGGAGGGGGTAGGGAGAGGGAGAGGATGGAGGAGGGGGTAGTGGAGAGGAGAGGAGAGTGGAGAGGGAGAGAGAGAGAGAGAGAGAGAGAGAGAGAGAGAGAAAGAGAGGGAGGGGGCAGTGGGAGAGAGGAGAGAGAGAGAGAGAGAGAGAGAGAGAGAGAGAGAGAGAGAGAGATGAGAGAGAGGGAGAGAGGATGGAGGAGGGTATGGAGGAGAGAGAGAGAGAGAGAGAGAGAGAGAGAGAGAGAGAGAGAGAGAGAGAGAGAGAGAGAGAGAGGATGGAGGGGGCAGTGGGAGAGGGAGAGATAGAGAGAGAGAGAGAGAGAGAGAGAGAGAGAGAGAGAGAGAGAGAGAGAGGATGGATGGAGGGGGTGGGAGAGGGAGAGAGAGAGAGGATGGATGGAGTGGGAGAGGGAGAGGAGAGGAGGAGGGGAGGAGGGGGGAGGGAGAGAGGAGAGAGGAGGATGGGGGCAGTGGGAGAGGAGAGAGAGAGAGATGGGGGGCAGGGGAGCAGTGGGAGAGGGAGAGAGAGAGAGAGGATGGAGGGGCAGTGGGAGGGAGAGAGAGAGAGAGAGAGGATGGAGGGGCAGAGAGGAGAGAGAGAAAGAGAGGAGGGGCAGTGGGAGAGAGAGAGAAAGAGAGAGAGAGGAGAGAGAGAGAGAGAGAGAGAGAGAGAGAGAGAGAGAGAGAGAGAGAGAGAGAGAGAGAGATGGAGGGGAGGGGGCAGTGGGAGAGGGAGAGAGAGTTAGAGAGGATGGAGGGGGAGTGGGAGAGGGAGAGAGGATGGGGGGCAGTGGGAGAGGGAGAGAGAGAGGGGGCAGATGGAGGGCAGTGGGAGAGGGAGAGAAGAGAGGATGAGGGGAGGGGGCAGTGGGAGAGAGAGAGAGAGAGAGAGAGGATGAGGGGGCAGTGGGAGAGAGGAGAGAGAGAGAGGAGGATGGGGAGCAGTGGGAGAGGGAGAGAGAGAGAGGATGGGGGGCAGTGGGAGGGGAGAGGGAGAGAGAGAGGATGGATGGGGGCAGTGGGAGAGGGAGAGAGAGAGAGAGAGGAGGATGGATGGAGGGGGTGGGGAGAGGGAGGGAGAGAGAGAGAGAGAGAGGATGGAGGGGCAGTGGGAGAGGGAGGGAGAGAGAGAGAGAGGATGGAGGGGCAGTGGAGAGAGAGAGAGAGAGAGAGAGGATGGAGGGGCAGTGGGAGAGGGAGAGAGAGAGAGAGAGATGGGGGAGCAGTGGGAGAGGGAGAGGAGAGAGAGAGAGATGGAGGGGAGGGGCAGTGGGAGAGAGAGAGAGAGAGAGAGGATGGAGGGGGAGGGGCAGTGGGAGAGAGAGAGAAAGAGAGATGGATGGGAGGGGCAGTGGGAGAGGGAGGGAGAGAGAGAGAGGATGGAGGGGGCAGTGGAGAGAGAGAGAGAAAGAGAGATGGAGGGGCAGTGGGAGAGGGAGAGAGAGAGAGGATGGGGGGGCAGTGGGAGAGGGAGGGAGAGAGAGAGAGAGGATGGAGGGGCAGTGGGAGAGGGAGGGAGAGAGAGAGAGAGGGATGGAGGGGGCAGTGGGAGAGAGAGAGAAAGAGAGAGGGATTTAATTGATTGTTCGCTTGTTGAACAGCGGCATTGCATCACATTACAATCAGGATTATATGTCTACAAACAACCAACCCTCATGCATCAAAACCCAAACATTCAAAGTGCATAACATTGTAGAATAAATGATCATGTCTCTGCTATATTATTCATGACATTCTCCAACTTAGCCCTTCAAGTCTGTTTTAAAATCTAAAGTAGAACAAAAGCACTTTGGCTCCACTCAAAGTGATGAGGACAGTTTGTCCAGCACATTGTCAGCAACCCTGCCTTCTCAGAGAAGCCCATCCTAAATCACTATACATTACAGGAGAGGTGCTGGTACTGTCCTGTATGAGCAGTTCTGAGCTCTTTTAACGACTCAAGGAGAGGTACTGGAAGTGCTGAGTGTGTGTGTGTGTGTGTGTGTGTGTGTGTGTGTGTGTGTGTGTGTGTGTGTGTGCGTGCGTGCGTGCGTGCGTGCGTGCGTGCGTGCGTGCGTGCGTGCGTGCCTGCGTGCGTGGCTGCGATTCAGCAGGCTGCAGGGCTGGAGCAGGCTGCAGGTGGAGCGATCCAAAAACAACTTAACAGGGTTATGGGGGTTTGGGTAGAGAAACTCCCATATGTGCCAGCATCAAATCAAATGGTGCTTCTCTTCAGGTTCCGGTTGTGTGTATAGTATATGGGCGAGTTCACCTAAAATGTACTCCAGAATAAAAGCCTATCATCAAGGTGAACTGGATTATGGCTGGTTTGTGATTTTAGCAGTGACGTCGTGATAAGGTGTGTCTGTAGCGCTTCACCGAGTCGCAATAGAAATATTAAACCTCCCCTAGAGCCAGCCACCTCTCTCTTCTCTTCAGAGTGGTGTGCATTGCTAATGCGCTCCCTCTCTCTCCCTCTGTGTCCCTCTCCTAACTTCTCTCTGCATCGCTCTCTCCTCCCCCTCTGTCTCTCTCTCTCTAATTGTACCTGCAGCTCTTGAAGCCTGTCTGACTTATCCCCACTTCCCCTGACATCAATTATGAATTGAAAAGACAAATGCCTTCCTTTGCTTGGGTTGAAAGGTAAAGAGAGTGTCAGGCTGGGCTATGACTTGGCTGGGGAGGGAGGGGTGGGAGTATTGGCTGGGGAGGGGTGGGAGTATTGGCTGGGGAGGAGGTGGGAGTATTGGCTGGGGAGGAGGTGGGATTAGGGGTGGGAGTGGCTGGGGAGGGGGTGGGATTATTGGCTGGGATTATTGGGGTGGGGTGGGAGAATTGGCTGGGAAGGGGTGGGAGTATTGGCTGGGAAGGGGTGGGATTATTGGCTGGGGAGGGGTGGGATTATTGGCTGGGAAGGGGGTGGGATTATTGGCTGGGAAGGGGGGGGGATTATTGGCTGGGGAGGGGGTGGGATTATTAGCTTGGGAGGGGGTGGGAGTATTGGCTGGGAAGGGGGTGGGAGTATTGGCTGGGGAGTGAGTGAGTGAGTGAGTGAGTGAGTGAGTGAGTGAGTGAGTGAGTGAGTGAGTGAGTGAGTGAGTGAGTGAGTGAGTGAGTGAGTGAGTCGTGGATTCAGGGCTTGAATATTATATGGCAGAGTTGGGTCAGGGCATTAATACTCTATGAAAGTTACCAGGAAGTCACTGCTCCTCAGCCTTGTAGTTTTTTAACTTTTGTAGGCTTTTTGAATGATCTTCAATTGACCAAAAAAATAATTAAAGACAAGTTCACATGAAGTCCTATCTTATCTCATCTTATCTACAGTACATTACATGGCCAGCCCATCAGATTCATCTCAACATCTGCCAGCTGAGTATTGACTGGGTTAGGGTTAGGGCTATGAGTATTACAGTACTATTGAAGAGAGGGAGATGCCTTTATGTATGTAAGAGCGTGATTGGGCAATAGTATGAGAAAATCCCTGTGTGTGTGTGTGTGTGTGTGTGTGTGTGTGTGTGTGTGTGTGTGTGTGTGTGTGTGTGTGTGTGTGTGTGTGTGTGTGTGTGTGTGTGTGTGTGTGTGTGTGTGTGTGTGTGTGTGTGTGTGTGTGTGTGTGTGTGTGTGTGTGCTTGCGGGCGTGCGTGGGCGGCTTGTGATCATGTTTGTGAGGTCAGACGGTTCAGGCCATTGACACATCTAATTGAGCAAACAATTTGATTTAGCTCCTCTCCCCCTTCCTCCCTCCTTCTTTTCCCATTCACCCCTCTTGCATTTCACCACGAACACGCGCACACACACACACATACAAGTTTGACACTCTAAAGCTCTCCATCTCGATTAGCTAACACACGTCTCTATTTCAATTAGGCTAAACGCAACAAAACAACTGCCACGTAATCAAAACAATCTCACTGGACGACGGCTGGGTGGAGTAAGTGTGTGTGCAATGAATGCAAGTTTCTCTCTCGGTGTGTGTGTGTGTGTGTATGTGTGTGTGTGTGTGTGTGTGTGCAATGAATGCAAGTTTCTCTCTCGGTGTGTGTGTGTGTGTGTGTGTGTGCGTGCGTGCGTGCGTGCGTGCGTGCGTGCGTGCGTGTGTGCAATGAATGCAAGTTTCTCTTCTCTCCCGTGTGTGTGTGTGTGTGTGCAAGTGTGTGTGTGTGTGTGTGTGTGTGTGTGTGTGTGTGTGTGTGTGTGCTGCATCATAGACTATATTTGGATACAGACCTAAAGGCCTTATTGATCTAACCTTAACCCCCCCCCCACACACACACACACACACACACACACACACACACACACACACACACACACACACACACACACACACACACACACACACACACACACACACACACACACACACACCACTCACTAATGATGTCTTTCTGACCATACCCTGCCCCTGGACCTCTCAACTACTGAGCCATGTAAGCTTCAAGCTATAGCCTCAGGCCAAGACATTCACATACACACGCACTACCACCACACACACACTTCACTAATGATGGTGCTGCTGTAAAGTCTATAAGCTAACAGGGAGACCCAGAGGCCATGGCTAGAGGATAGAGTGAAATGTGGCTCCGCGTAACCTGGTGCGCGCACACACACACACACGCACGCATACACGCACACACGTACACGCACACACACACTCACTGGAGGGAAAAACGCTGAAACACTGAAGGGCACTGAGGTGTTGAAACGGAGGGCTCCTTTAGTGTTGTTTGGGTCTACTTTCTAGTAGATGACGCTTGTCAACTCTTACTGTCACCTTGGCAACAAGTGTGGAGAGTTGTTGAAAGGGAGTGTGGAGGGTCGTTGAAAACAAGTATGGAGTGCTGTTGACCATGTCCCATTAAAACACACACACACACAATTCTTCTCCATTCTCCTCTGGCACTCGCCAGAGCACTAAACTCTGGTCACCATGATATATGACTATTAAGAGTTTAAGGAGCCCAGAGAAATAAATGGGTTTAGAAGTCCTGAGTGAGAGAGATGGAAAGGAGAGGGAAAGACTGAGAAAGAGAGCGAGAGAGAGAGAGAGAGAGAGAGAGAGAGAGAGAGAGAGAGAGAGAGAGCGCAAGAGGGACTTATAAGGGTTTATGAGGAGGTTGGACATGTTGAAATACTCTAGTCTGAAATGAAGTCTTTGTTTAGGAAAGGCCACACTGTTCTCACACACTGATAACTGAACCACACTCACAGCGACGTCCAGTAACATTAAACACATGAAGTTAGTCCCTAATGCAGAAGAGACACTCAGACAAGTATTTAATAAACAAAGATCCCCAGACAGGCCTGTAATAACACAGTAAACACACACGCATACAGTCCACACACACACACAGTCGAAACACACACACACACACTCTTTCAGACGCGCTCAGTCAAATATTTAAAAAAAATGCCATGTCCCGTACACAAACACATGCACTTATGATGACAATACAGCTTAGAATGCGAGTACTTCAAAGACCCCCCTGTTCCAGTCAAAGTGTTCTGGGACCTTTAATAGAGAGAGGTGGGGAGGGAGAAGAGGGAGGGAGAGCTGCCAGAGGTCATGCGTAGGCGAGCCTGAACAAGGTGCTCTCTCTCTCTCTCTCTCCTTGTCTTTCTCTGGGGCTAAGTTGGGTCAACGAGGCCTAAAGCATACCGAAGAGGGGCTGGGATGGACCCACAGAATCCTAGCCCTCATCACTAACATGTGTTAGGTCTTGGGCTGAACCCAGAGTTTTTGTGGAGCTCCATACCAAAGCTGGGCTGTGGCTGGACTTGGATTGGACCAGGGTCGGGTTCAAAGAATCTCAACACCACATGCCCTATCAGGGTTTTGGCTGCTATAATGTAGATGCTGTGATAGCAGCAGCAGCAGTGTACGGCCAATTGACAACAATGCACAAGCAAAGCTTAATTCCACTCAATGACTCTAGCGCTTTAGCTAGAAACAAACAAACAAACACTTGAGACTGGATGAAATGGGGGACCAAGTTCCGGCATGCTGTGTGCAGTGGCGACGATCTCCGCTAGACCACGGTCTATTGGCCGAGAGTGGGCTGAGTTGGGCTTTAATCTGTTTCTATCGGCCAATCAGATACGCTCCGGTCAGCCAACAGCTAGCATGACCACCACGACCACGTCCAACACATAAACATGCAAACAAACAAACAACAATTGTAGGCTGTTTCCATGGCGCCACAGAACTTAGGACTAATGGCGATCTAGGTTTAACCAGTTGAAGCTAGGGGGGCGCTATTTCATTATTGGATTAAAAAACGTGCCCGTTTTAAGCGCAATATTTTGTCACAAAAAGATGCTCGACTATGCATATAATTGCCAGCTTTGGAAAGAAAACACTCTGACGTTTTCAAAACTGCAAAGATATTATCTGTGGGTGCCCCAGAACTGATCTTACAGGCGAAACCAAGATGCAACCTCAAACAGGAAATTAGCAGGATTTTTGAGGCTCTGTTTTCCATTGTCTCCTTATAAGGCTGTGAAAGCGCCAAAAATTAGCCTGCCCTTTCTATCGTTTCTCCAAGTTGTCTGCAGCATTGTGACGTATTTGTAGGCATATCATTGGAAGATTGGCCATAAGAGACTACATTTACCAGGGGTCCGCCCAGTGTCCTTTGTTGAAATTGTTGCGTAATCTCCAAGCTGCTCGCATTCATCCATGTGATTTAGACAGAGAGGAGACTTCCATGTGGAAGAAAGTTTGGCGTTTGGATGAATGAATTTTCTTTTTTTTTTGGTAGCCAAACATGACGCAGAAAACGGACCGATTTCTCCTGCACAACTAATCTTTCAGGAAAACTGAACATTTGCTATCTAACTGAGTCTCCTCATTGAAAACATCCGAAGTTCTTCAAAGGTAAATTATTTATTAAATGTTTTTGCGAAAATGTTGCCTGCTAATGCTAACGCTAAATGCTAATGCTAAATGCTAACGCTAAATGCTAAATGCTAGTTTGCTATGGTTGAGAAGCATATTTTGAAAATCAGAGATGACAGTGTTGTTAACAAAAGGCTAAGCTTGAGAGCAAATAGATTCATTTCATTTCATTTGCGATTTTCATGAATAGTTAACGTTGCGTTATGGTAATGAGCTTGAGGCTGTATTCACGATCCCGGATCCGGGATGGCTCGACGCAAGAAGTTAAAGTGATGTTTATACGGTGAGTGGGTTGCACTGTGAAGATGTGAAGAAATATAGCCATGTCTAGCTATTCCCCATCTCATTCTTCCCTTCCCTTTTACATTGGAGTCAATTAGCAGATGCTTAACGGAGCAATTCATCGGCTCAGGGATTTTTATTTCTTTATTTCATCACATTTTTTAAACCTTCATTCAACTAGGCAAGCCAGTTAAGAACAAACTCTTATTTACAATGACAGCCGGCCAAACCCGGATGATGCTGGGCCAATAGTGCGCCGCCCTATGGGATACAGCTTGTCGATTTCAACCAGTGACCTTACGGTTACCGGCCTAACGCTCTTAACGGCTAGGCTACCTGCTGCACACATTTGTGATGTATAATGGCAATGAGTGGGCAAGAGGGATGACAAAGGAATGGAGGAATGAAGTGATGGATGGATGTCACTGAAAATGGAACATACAATTGACCCAAACAAAAAATGTGTCTTTTAAAGCCTAATGGCCAATGATGATGCTAGCTTAGCACCTAGCCTCCAGCTAGCATAGCACCTAGCCTCTAGCTAGCATAGCACCTAGCCTCCAGCTAGCTTAGCACCTAGCCTCCAGATAGCATAGCACCTAGCCTCCAGATAGCATAGCACCTAGCCTCTAGCTAGCCTAGCACCTAGCCTCTAGCCTAGCACTACTACTCACTCAACTAGACAGGACCACCCTGGCATTATATTTCAAGGGGACCCTTACTCGCCATGGGAAGTACAGAACCTAGCCAGCACAGGTGCCTAGCCCCAGGTGAAACACATAACCCAGCCAGGAGACAGAGACAGAAGCTGCAGAGAAAAGCTATGGGACAAAAGAAGTGTAACTATAGTCATGGGGACCCTGTGGACATGGGGGTGTGAGTTGAGGGGGTCGAAGGGGTGGGAGAGAGGTTGACCTGATCAGGAAACAATCCAGGCACTGTAGTTATAACCTATACCATCCAATCATCAACAAGAACTAGCCTCGCCTCCAGACAGTCCTTTACAAGAGAATACAGCATGACAACGCAAGTCTATCAAGAGCCCCATGTAATGAGGATGGCCCCTAGCTTACTGTACATCACCGAAGACTCCTGAAATAGCTGATAATAGGGATAATACGAGCATAGATAATAATCAAATCAAATGTGATCCAGCTGAGAGACATGTGACAGTACTGCTACGTAGCTATCGCATTGAGGGAGTCAGTTCTCCTAAGGATACTGTGTTAGGAGATTGTTGTCATTCTGTCCGGGGATTCTGTTCTTGTCTGGAGTGATAACATGACATGTCTGCTGTGTCCCGGGCTGTCTCTATCTCTGACTCATCGGTCACCGGGTAGACTGACTTCAGCCCCACAGGGACAGTGGCCGGCAGCAGTACTAAAGGGTACAGGACATAGGACATACAGACAGCAGAACGTAGCCATCTTCATTTGGGCAAGGAGACAGCACAGGACATCACAAACAGGGACTTGGCCCCGACTCAACCCTCAGAGACTGGGAGCAAAACACAACCATTTGCATGAACTCAGAGAGAGAGAAGGGAGGGAAAGGGAGAGAGGGAAAGAGAGAGGGAAAGAGAGAGGGAAAGAGAGAGAGAGGAAGAGAGAGAGAGGAAGAGAGCGGGAAAGAGAGAGGGAAAGAGAGAGAGGGAAAGAGAGAGGGAAAGAGAGAGGGAAAGAGAGAGAGAGGAAAGAGAGAGAGGGAAAGAGAGAGAGGGGAAGAGAGAGAGAGGAAGAGAGGGAAAGAGAGAGAGGGAACGAGAGAGAGGGAAAGAGAGAGAGAGGAAGAGAGAGAGAGGAAGAGAGAGAGAGAGGAAGAGAGAGGGAGATATTTAGAACAGAGAAGATGTTTCTATAATGCTCATGAGATTAGCTAAATAGATCAATGGGGAAGCAGGAAGGGGTAGTAGGTGAGACAATTGTTGAACCAGTTTCAAATGTTCCAAACACACCGTTGCAGCTCTCCCAGAGCCTACAGTATGTCTCCAATTTCAGCAGGGAGGGGTGGGCCTGAGCTAAATGGAGTGAGAAGAGGAAAGACAGGGAGAGATAAGGAGAGACGAAGTTAGACGGTATGTGACGAGAGGCAGACAGGGTAAGAGGGTGGGGCATGGTGAGTGATGGAGGGTGTGGACCCATGGGTAGAAAGATGGCATGTCAACTTTACATGCCCCAAAGGCTGCTGGGACTGGGAGGAATTTTCTGAGACTACTGGTGACAGTGGTACATGTCCCATGTGGCTAACGGCTGTGTGGTAAAGGGAGTGAGGGAGGAGAGATGGAGAGAGAGACGGAGAGAAGGGACTCAACCAAGAAATATATATTTTTAAATACAGCCAGAGAGATTAATGACTGATTAATCACAAATAATTATGCACACACACCTTTTTCTGAGGCTGTAATTACCTTGTCTCAAGTCTGATAACCTGCAATTAGTCCTATTATATACACCTCTAATTCGTTCCATTTATTTATCTCTCTTTCCCTCCCTCTCTCTCGCCGCATGCTAGACGTGTCTGCTATAGCTCAGCTCTCATCATTAATGCCAATTAACACATCTTCTGTCAGCTACACGGCTACACTATTTCCCCTCTCTCTCTCTCTCTCACGCCATTCTCACGCCATTCTCTCTCTCTCTCTCTCTCTCTCTCTCTCTCTCTCTCTCTCTCTCTCTCTCTCTCTCTCTCTCTCTCTCTCTCTCTCTCTCTCTCTCTCTCTCTCTCTCTCTCTCTCTCTCTCTCTCTCTCTCTCTCTCTCTCTCTCTCTCTCTCTCCAATTTAAGGGCTTTATTGGCATGGGAAACAAGTGTTACATTGCCAAAGCAAGTGAAATAGATAATAAACAAAAGTGAAATAAACAAAAATGAACAGTAAACATTACACTCAAAGACGTTCCAAAAGAATAAAGACATTTCAAATGTCATATTATGTCAATATGCAGTGTTGTAATGATGTGCAAATAGTTTAATTACAAAAAGAAATATAAATAAACATAAATATGGGTTGTATTTACAATGGTGTTTGTTCTTCACTGGTTGCCCTTTTCTTGTGGCAACAGGTCACAAATCTTGATGCTGTGACGGCAAACTGTGGTATTTCACCCAGTAGAACAACATTTATTTATTTTTTATTCTTTGTGGATCTGTGTAATCTGAGGGAAATATGTGTCTCTAATATGTTCATACATTTGGCAGGAGGTTAGGACGTGCAGCTCAGTTTCCACCTTTTGTGGGCAGTGTGCACATAGCCGGTCTTCTCTTGAGTGCCAGGTCTGCCTACGGCGGCATTTCTCAATAGCAAGGCTATGCTCATTGAGTCTGTACATAGTCAAAGCTTTCTTTAAGTTTGGGTCAGTCACAGTGGTCAGGTATTCTGCCACTGTGTACTCTGTTTAGTGCCAAATAGCATTCTAGTTTGCTCTGTAGTTTGCTCTGTTAATTCTTTCCAATGTGTCAAGTAGTTATCTTTTTGTTTTCTCATGATTTGGTTGTGTCTAATTTTGTTGCTGTCCTCGGGCTCTTTGGGGTCTGTTTGTGTTTCTGAACAGAGCCCCAGGACCAGGTTCATCTCTCTGTAGGTGAAGGCTTTGTTATGGAAGGCTTGGAAATCGCTTAGTTAAATAGTTAAATAAAGGTTTAAATTTTTGGGGGGAAATGGCTGTTGTAGCTGGAAATGGCAGATTTTTTTTATGGAATATCTACATAGGCATATATAGGCCCATTATCAGCAACCATCACTCCTGTGTTCCAATGGCAAGTCGTGTTAGCTAATCCAAGTTCATCATTTTAAAAGGCTCATTGATCATTAGAAAACCCTTTTGCAATTATGTTATCACAGCTGAAAACACTGGTTCTGATTAACCAGTTATGCATTAGGGGGCGCTATTACATTTTTGGGATGAAAAACGTTCCCGTTTTAAACAAGATATTTTGTCACGAAACGATGCTTGACTATGCATATAATTGACAGCTTTGGAAAGAAAACACTCTGACGTTTCCAAATCTGCAAAGATATTATCTGTGAGTGCCACAGAACTGATGCTACAGGCGAAACCAAGATGAAATTTCAAACAGGAAATGCCCCAGATTTTGGAGGCGCTTTGTTCCAATGTCTCCTTATATGGCTGTGAATGCGCAAGGAATGAGCCTACACTTTCTGTCGTTTCCCCAAGGTGTCTGCAGCATTGTGACGTATTTGTAGGCATATCATTGGAAGATTGACCATAAGAGACTACATTTACCAGGTGTCCGCTTGGTGTCCCCGTCGAAATTATTGCATAATCTCCAGCTGCATGCATTTTCCCATGTGGTTTAGAGGATAAACCAAACTGCCATGAATGACTTATCATCGAATAGATATGTGAAAAACCCCTTGAGGATTGATTCTAAACAACGTTTGCCATGTTTCTGTCGATATTATGGAGTTAATTTGGAAAAAAGTTCGGCGTTTTGATGACAGAATTTTCGTTTTTTTTTTCTCAGCCAAACGTGATGAACAAAACGGAGCAATTTCTCTTACACAGATAATCTTTTTGGAAAAACGGAACATTTGCTATCTAACTGAGAGTCTCCTCATTGAAAACATCCAAAGTTCTTCAAAGGTAAATTATTGTATTTGAATGCTTTTCTTGTTTTTGTGAAAATGTTGCCAGCTGAATGCTAGGTTTAATGCTATGCTAGCTATCAATACTCTTACACAAATGCTTGTTTTGGTTGAAAAGCACATTTTGAAAATCTGAGATGACAGTATATTTATTTCATTTCATTTGCGATTTTCATGAATAGTTAACGTTGCGTTGTGCTAATGAGCTTGAGGCTATACTTAAGATCCCGGATACGGGATTGCTCGTCGCAACAGGTTTAAGAAGCAATAAAACTGGCCTTCTTTAGACTAGTTGAGTATCTGGAGCATCAGCATTTGTGGGTTTGATTACAGGCTCAAAATGGCCAGAAACAAAGAACTTTCTTCTGAAACTCGTCAGCCTATTCTTGTTCTGAGAAATTAAGGCAAGAAATTGCCAAGAAATTGAAGATCTCGTACAACGCTGTGTACTACTCCCTTCACAGAACAGCGCAAACTGGCTCTAACCAGAATAGAAAGAGGAGTGGGAGGCCCCGTTGCACAACTGAGCGAGAGGACAAGTACATTAGAGTGTCTAGTTTGAGAAACAGATGCCTCACAAGTCCTCAACTGGCAGCTTCATTAAATAATACCCGTAAAACACCAGTCTCAACGTCAACAGTGAAGAGGCGACTCCAGGATGCTGGCCTTCTAGGCAGAGTTGCAAAGAAAAAGCCGAATCTCAGACTGGCCAATAAAAATAAAGGATTAAGATGGGCAAAAGAACACAGACACTGGACGGGGGAACTCTGCCTAGAAGGTCAGCATCCTGGAGTCGCCTCTTCACTGTTGACGTTGAGACTGGTGTTTTCTGGGTACTATTTAACGAAGCTGCCAGTTGATCAATTAGCCTTTTAAAATGATACACTTGGATTAGCTAACACAATATGCCATGGGAACACAAGAGTGATGGTAGCTGATAATGGGCCTCTGTACGCCTATGTAGATATTCCATAAAAAATCTGCTATTTCCAGCTACAATAGTAATTTACAACATGAACAATGTCTACACTGTATTTCTGATCAATTTATGTCATTTTAATGGGCAAAAAAAATGTGCTTTTCTTTAAAAAATAAGGACATTTCGAACTGTCCCCAAACTTTTGAACGGTAGTGTATGTACAGTTTTTTGTGTGCTCTAGAGCAACAGTGTATAGATTCAATTTGTATTTGTGGTCCTGGCAACTGAACCCTTTTTGGAACACCATTATTTTGGTCTTACTGAGATTCAGGGCACAGGTCTGACATAATCTGTGCAAAAGATCCATGTGCTGCTGTAGGCCCTCCAGGCCCTCCTTGGTTGAGGACAGAAGCACCAGCAAACAGTAGACATTTGACTTCAGATTCTAGTAGGGTGAGGCCTGGTGCTGCAGACTGTTCTAGTGCCCTCGCCAATTTGTTGATATATATGTTGAACAGGGTGGGGCTTAACCTGCACCCCTGTTTCACCCCACAGCCCTGTGGAAAGAAATGTGTGTGTTTTTTCCAATTTTAACCACATACTTGTTGTTTGTGTATATGGATTTTATAATGTTGTATGTTTTTCCCCCAACACCACTTTCCATCAATTTGTATAGCAGACCCTCGTGCCAAATTGAGTCAAAAGCTATCTTTAAATCAACAAAGCATGACAAGACTTTGACTTCGTTTTTGTTTGTTTGTTTGTCAATTAGGGTGTGCAGAGTGAATACGTGGTCTATCGTACGGTAATTTGGTTTAAAGCAAATTTGACATTTGCGCAGTACATTGTTTTCACTGAGGAAATGAACGAGTCTGCTGTTAATGATAATGTAGAGGATTTTCCAAAGGTTGCTGATGAAGCATATCCCCTGGTAGTTATTGGTGTCAAATTTGTCAGCAATTTTGTGGATTGGGCTGATCAGTTCTTGGTTCCAAATATTGGGGAACATGCCAGAGCTAAGTATGATATTAAAGAGTTTAAGTATAGCCAATTGGAATTTGTGGTCTGCATATTTTATCATTTCATTTAGGATACCATCAACACCACAGGCCTTTTTGGGTTAGAGGATTTGTATTTTGTCCTGTAGTTCATTCAATGTAATTGGAGAATCCATTCTCTTTCTCTCTCAACACAAAGGAAACTGCTCTGCAGGGAGCCGCTCTACAGCTGCACCATCGAGAGCATCCTGAGTGGTTGCATCACTGCCTGGTATGGCAACCGCTCGGCCTCCGACCGCAAGGCACTATAGAGTGTAGTGTGTACGGCCCAGTATATCACTGGGAACAAGCTTCCTGCCATCCAGGACCTGTACAACAGGCGGTGTCAGAGGAAGGCCCTGAAAATTGTCAAAGACTCCAGCCACTCCAGTCATAGACTGTTCTCCCTGCTACCACACGGCAAGTTTTACAGGACCGCCAAGTCTAGGACCAAGAGGCTTCTAAACATCTTCTACCCCAAAGCCATAAGACTACTGAACATCTAATACAATTGCTACAAAGACTACTTGCATTGCCACCCCCCTTCTCTTACGCTGCTGCTACTCTCTGTTATTATCTATGCATAAGTCACTTTAATAATTCTACCCACATGTATATATTACCTCAATTACCTCGACTAACCGTTGCCCCCGCACATTGACTCTGTACCGGTACCCCCTGTATACAGCCTTGCTATTGTTATTTTACTGCTGCTCTTTAATGATTTGTTACTTTTATTTTAATTATTGGGGGGTATTTTTCTTAAAAATGCATTGTTGGTTAAGGTGCTTGTAAGGAAGCATTTCACGGTAAGGTCTACACCTATTGTATTCAGCATTTCACGGTAAGGTCTACTACACCTATTGTATTCAGCATTTCACGGTAAGGTCTACCTGTTGTATTCGGCGCATGGGACAAATAAAATTTGATTTGATTTGAAAATGTTTCGTTTCACCACTACACCACTGCAAAAAAAAGCGTTCTTTTCTGTCCCCATAGGTGAACCCTTTTTGGTTCCTGGTAGAACCCTTGTGGGTTCCATGTGGAATCCGCTGTAGAAAGGGTTCCACATGGAACCCAAAAGGGTTCTTCAAAAGGTTCTCCTATGAGTACACCTGAAGAAGTCATTAAGGTTGTAGATGGCACCTTTTTTCTAAGAGTGCATTCCAGGCTAATGAACAAGTATCAATTTATCCAACACTCTCCACCACTGGAAAGAGCTAAATTAATTTGGTGTAAGTGACATACTACTTGCAACAGGTTTGTAGGGTAAGAGGTGTGGGTGGTTGTGTGTGCGCGCGCGTGTAATGTAGAGTACCTTATGATTGTGTAAACAAGCTTTATTTTCCTCTCTGGTACCACAGTGGGGAAATAGAAGCTAGTCTGGGGCTCCCGAGTGGCGCAGCAGTCTAAGGCACTGCATCTTAGTGCTAGCGGTGTCACTACAGACCCTGGTTTGATCCTGGGCTGTATCACAACCAGCCGTGATTGGGAGTCGTATATTGCAGCACACAATTGGCACAGCGTCTTCCGGGTTTGGTTGGGGTAGGCCGTCATTGTAAAATACTATTTTTTTTCATAACTGACTTGCCTAGTTAAATAAAGGTTTAAAAAAGTCTGCTCCCACACTGCCCCCCTGTGGTTAAAACAGGGTAATACAGCCTCCTACTGGATACACATTGAAAGGCTAGAGTGATCGTCTCTTTCAAAAGCAACTGGCCTGTGAGGCTATGAGTATGGGGGAGAGTAACCAGGGACCCTAATGCCATAGAATTAAAATAACTTGAATCGGTTGTTCTATATATTCTATTTCTATTCCATAATGCCTTGACTGTGCTTTAAACTTATTCTAGGTTAAATGTCTGACTCATTGCCCTATGTGGTCTCATAAAAGGCTTGGAAAGGTCCCCTAGGGAGGAATGGGCGGTGTGTGTGTGCTGCCCCTGGCTTGCCTTTACACCCCTCATCTATCATAGTAATGAGTGATGAGATGCCCTGGGGGTGACATGACAGAAACGAGGATCCTTTTATAGCTTGGGACAATGAAACCACACACACACACACACACACACACACACACACACACACACACACACACACACACACACACACACATACACACATAAGGCTTTTGGAGGTAATACAAGTGTATTAGATGGTTGCTATTCTTCCTCTCTGTAATCCACCCATACAGACAGACAGACTGACAGACTGAGACTAGGGATAGACGGAAATCCTAACTTCTGTCCCATTATGACTCAACCACGCTAATCAATCCATGCTGGGAGGGGCAGAGAAAGTGAGTCGGTCAACCCTGCTAGTGCCAGAGTGGGAGAGGGAGATGGAAGGAGAAAGATGGAGGTAGCGAGGGTAGGAGGGAGAGAGAGGAGAGGAGGTTCAGCCTCTGTTATGGTACAGTGTGGTTATTAGGGCTGGCTTCATCTCGCCTTGGCAATAGCTCACTCCGGTTAACTGTGGGTTACTGTTGACATTCACTCCACCTCAGCCCAGTACAGAGCAGAACTGAGTAGCAGCCACAGAGACAGATTTCGGTTTCTCTCTTTCAATCATTTTCTTTCTCTCTCTCTATGAAACAGAAAAATGATTGCAACACACAAACTCACAGCAGGCAGCACAAAAGAGAGAAAGAATAATCACACCCCCACCAGGTAACTCTGATGACTTTACACAGAGTAGTGACAATAAAATAATGCACACACACACACACACACACACACACACTCCCTGTTTGGTAGAGAAGCCTGATAACCTATCTCATTGCCTCTCCCCAAATGAGCCTGGGAACAAGAGGAGACTTTATTTGTCCCAAGCAGCAGCAGCAGAGTCCCTTCTTAAGTGGCTGAAATGTAGTCATGGCCAGCTTGTTAACATGATGGAATAAATCACTCCCTTGTTTAGAGGTTATAAGAGACAGAGGTAGAAGAAAACAATCATTGCAGTACAATCTTAGGTAAAAGGGGGTTTTCAGGTAGAGTGTTCTACCTGGAACCAAAAAGCGTTCTTCAAAGGGTTCTCCTATGGGGGACAGCCGAAGAACCATTTTAGGTTCTTGATAGCACCGTTTCTTCAGAGTATTGTGTCCTCATATTGGGGCGGCGGGTAGCCTAGTGGTTAGAGTGTTGGGCCAGTAACTGCCAGGTTGCTAAATTGAATCCCCGAGCTGACATTTTAAAACATCCGTTGCTCTGCCCCTGAACAAGGCAGTTAACCCACAGTTCCTAGGCCCTCATTGTAAATACGAATTTGTTCTTAACTGACTTGCCTAGTTTCAATAATGGTTAAACCCAAATAAACACATATCCTGTCCCTCAAAGGTTGCACACTAACACATATGTACTGAGAGGACTAAAGGATTGTAACATCCCTAGACACTATGGATCATTCAATCACACCTACTTTAAGAGCATAACTCACAGAGTGGTGAGAATGAAGCCAGTGTCAAGACACAGTAGGTTGAAGACTGTATGAAGCCTGGTGTAATTCTAGTACACTGATGCCCTCTGGTGGTGAGTAGATATAACACATGCATTGTGTCAATGTGCTGTAGCGCGGACCATTTGCTGGGTGTGGAAGTACATCAGAGGAGGCTGGTGGAGCTATAGGAGCTATAGGAGGACAGGCTCATTGTAAATGTCTGGAACCACATGTTTAACCACATGTTTCCATTCCAGACATTACAATGAGCTCATCCTCCTATAGCTCTTCCCACTAGCCTCCACTGACGATCACCTTCAGTGCTTGGTTGTCTCCACCAAGTCTGTCCCCAAACGATTTGATTTGCTGGTTTTAAGCATTAAACTTTCAAATAGCTCTTTGTTGGCTGTTGCTGGGTGCTATCGTCCTCCATCAGCACTAGCCTGTACCCTACCTGCCCTAAGCTCTCTCCTGGCCCCTTAGGTCACCTGCTAGGTGACCTAAACTGGGACATGCTTAAACCACCTGACCAAGTCCTAAAGCAATGGGACTCCCTAAATCTTTGACTCCAAACACCCAGAAAAGGCTACTCTTCTTGATGTTTTCCTCACAAATAATCCTGATAGGTATCAGTCTGGTGTTTTCTGTAATGGCCATAGTGATCACTGTTTTACAGCCTGTGTTAGAAATGGCTGCTCAGTGAAACGACCTGTCCTGAATTGTAATAGACGCTTGCTAAAAAACTTTAATGAGCAAGCGTTTCCTTCATGAACTGGCCTCTGTAAAAATGGTATAGAATCAGCTTGATCCCCTCTGTCGAAGACGCTTGGTCCTTCTTTTTGGATATTTTAAGCGGTATTGTTAACAAACACACCCCCATAAAGAAAATGAGAATTAAAAACAGGTTCAGCCCCTTGTTTGACCGTGATCTTGCAGAGTTACTCCACCTCAATAATTGAATTTGGAAAAGGACTCGGCACACTCAGGCTGACTGGATATCATTCAGGCAAATGAGAAATAAGTATACTCAGGGTATCCGGAAGGCCAAAGTTAGCTACTTTAAGGAGCAGTTCTCTCTCTGTGGGTCTAACCCCAAGAAGTTCTGGAAAACGGTTAAAGACCTGGAGAATAAACCCTCCTCCTCATAGCTTCCCATGTCCCTTAATGTTGATGATGAGGTTGTAACTGACAAGAAGCACATGGCTGAGCTCTTTAATCACCACTTCATTATGTCGGGATTCCTTTGACTCAGCCATGCCTCCTCCTGCCCATCCAACATTTCCTCATCTCCCACCCCTTCTAATGTGACTATCCTCAATGCTTCTCCCTCTTTTTCCCCTGCCCCGCTACAAAGTTTCTCCCTGCAGGCGGTCACTGAGACTGAGGTGCTAAAGGAGCTCCTTAAACATGACCCCAAAAAAACATCTGGGTCAGATGGTTTAGACCTTTTCTGCTTTAAGACAGGCTTGGCGATGATACGGGCAGCTATCTCCAAACTTTTTAACCTGTCTCTCCTCTCTGGGGATGCTACCATTGCTTGTAAGGCAGCCACAGTGAGTCCTTTATTTAAAGGGGGAGATCAAGCTGATCCTAACTGTTCAGTCAAATGTGTTGGAAAAACGTGTCAATAATCAACTGACTGGCTTTCTGGTTGTCTATAGTATTCTCTCCGGTATGCAATCTGGTTTCCGCTCAGGTTATGGATGTGTCACTGCAACCTTAAAGGTCCTAAATTATATCACCATTGCCCTTGATTCTAAGCAATATTGTGCTACCATTTTTATTGACTGGGCCAACGCTTTTGATTACGGTAGACCATTCCATTCTTGTGGGCCGGCTAAGGAGTATTGGCGTCTCTGAGGGGTCTTTGGCCTGGTTTGCTAACTACCTCTCTCAAAGAGTGCAATGTATAAAGTCCGAACATCTGCTGTCTCAGCCACTGCCTGTCACCAAGGGAGTACCCCAAGGATCAATCCTAGGCCCCATGCTCTTCTCAATTTACATCAACAACATAGCTCAGGCAGTAGGAAGCTCTCTCATCCATTTATCTTCAGATGATAGTCTTATACTCAACCCCAGAGTTTGTGTTCGACAACAAAGCTTTCTTAGTGTCCAACAAGCTTTCTCTACCCTTAACTGTGTTCTGAACACCTCCAAAACAAAGGTCACATGGTGTGGTAGGAAGAATGCCTCTCTTCCCACAGGTGTTACTACTACCTCTTGAGTGTTTAGAGCTTGAGGTAGTCACCTCATACAAGTACTTGGGAGTATGGCTAGACGGTACACTGTCCTTCTCTCAACACATATCAAAGCTGCAGGCTGAAGATACATCCAGACTTGGTTTCCTCTATCGTAATCACTCCTCTTTCACCCCAGCTGCCAAACTAACTCTGATTAGGATGACCATCCTACCCAGGCTAGATTACGGACATAATTTATAGATCGGCAGGTAAGGGTGCTCTTGAGCGGCTAGATGTTCTTTACCATTTGGCCATCAGATTTGCCACCAATGCTCCTTATAGGACACATCACTGCACTCTATACTCCTCTGTAAACTGGTCATCTCTGTTTACCCGTCGCAAGATCCATTGGTTGATGCTTATTTATTAAACCTTCTATTCCCCTTATCTGAGATATAGTATCTCTGCCAGTCACATTCTGTTAAAGGTCCCCAAAGCACACACATCCCTGGGTCGCTTGTCTTTTCAGTTCGCTGCACCTAGTGACTGGAACGAGCTGCAACAAACACTCAAACTGGACAGTTTTATCTCAATCTCGTCATTCAAAGACTCAATCATGGACACTCTGACTGACAGTTGTGGCTGCTTTGTGTGATGTATTGTTGTCTCTTCTTGACCTTCGTGCTGTTCTCTGTGCCCAATAATGTTTATACCATGTTACCATGTTATGTTGCTACCATGTTGTTGTTATGTTGTGTTGCTACCATGCTGTGTTGTCATGGTTCTCTCTTTATGTAGTGGTGTGTGTTTTGTCCTATATTTATATTGTATTTATTTATTTTTTGAAATCCCAGGCCCCTGTCCCTGCAGGAGGCCTTTTGCCTTTTGTTAGGCCGTCCTTGTAAATAGGAATTTGTTCTTTAACTGACTTGCCTAGTTAAATAAAGGTTAAATAAAATAAAAAATACAGTTGGATCCCCATTAGCAGAAGTAGCAGACACTTCCTGGGGTGTCTTTAATAACATTCCACCCATTCCGCTCCAGCCATTACCATGAGCCTGTCCTTCCCAATAAAGGTGCCATCAACCTCCTGTGGTTCTGGGTGTGGACTGTCAACTCACTGTGAAAGCCACCACCAACACGACCCTACCAGTGGAGCATGAGCCAACAGCCTACAGGCCACACACACTCCTGGGAAAAGCCATGTAGGGAAAGACGACATCTCCAAAACCACATTTTCACCCTCTCCTAACCCCTCGTTTGCTGTCATTATAGCTTCCTCCCCCGTATCCCATATGTTCATAAACACACAGGACCACATACTGCGCAGGCAACCACATACACACATATAAACACTCTGAACACATGCACGCACGCATTCACTCACTCACTGGTGCTCGCGCGCAGGCTTCATTCTCATTATAACAGGGTGGGAGAGAAAGAGGGATGGATGGGAGGGTTAAACTCAGAGGAGGAGAAGGACAGAGGGAGGAAATGAAAACGATTGCCAGTGTGTCACATAGACAGACGAGCTTTAGGAAGTGGGCTGGGTTGATCGATAGTTTTTCTCCTACTTTGTCTAATGAAAGTGAATGAAAGACCATTGGTTCTGGGGTGAAGTGTCCATGACAGATCTGGGATCAGCTTCTCCTCCCCCAATCCTAACCAAAAATGCTAAACTGACCCAAGATCAGCGTATATGGGCAACTTCACCGCACACCTCTTTCCTGGCTGTTTCTACTAACTTACCATCAGGTGGCAGCATTGGCATGATGCAACAGGTGAGACCCATCAGTGTGTGTGTGTGTGTGTGTGTGTGTGTGTGTGTGTGTGTGTGTGTGTGTGTGTGTGTGTGTGTGTGTGAAGAGGAGATAAGGGACTAAAGCAGAGATTATAGGAGCAGATCCCACCCCACACCCTCTTTAGCCCTTATTATTGAATTATTGAATTCTCCCAGCTTGCTATTGCCTTGTGAACTGTGGTGATGCAGTGGTCACAGCAGCAGTGTGCTTCTGAGCATGAAGAGTTTTCACCAGTGCTGGGCAATAGTTTTTCATTTTTGGGGGTGAGCGTGGAGGAAGGCATACATCGACGTTCTCAGGACCTTTTCAAACATCTGAAATGTAAGTCTATTTCTAGTGATCAGCCTGCGTATAGCTGAGGTTAGCAGAGGCAGCCGGGGCCAAGAGGGGGCAGATGGGGCATGTGTGGGTGGGGTGTCACTAAATACCTGTTGTGGTTGGAGCACCTGTCTAACTGTCTGCCCCGGGCCTCTGTGTGTATGCATGTATGTATGTGTGTGTGTGTGTGTGTGTGTGTGTGTGTGTGTGTGTGTGTGTGTGTGTGTGTGTGTGTGTGTGTGTGTGTGTGTGTGTGTGTGTGTGTGTGTGTGTGTGTGTGTGTGTGTGTGTGTGTGTGTGTGTGTGTGTGTGCGCGCGCTGTAACTCAGCTACTGTAAGGGCACAGCCGAGCCCAGTTCTAGTGTTTCACACACTACATCAGCCGAGCATACACACACTCATTCCCCAAGATAAGTAAGCAGGAGGTGGACATTTGATACCAGATAGGAGATCTAGAATCATAACCACAGCTACATGACACCCAAGTAGCACTATACCAGCGCAGTAAACTGCTACTAAGAGAGAGAGAGAGAGAGAGAGAGAGAGAGAGAGAGAGAGAGAAGAACAAACACCATTGTAAATACAACCCATATTTATGCTTATTTATTTTATCTTGTGTCCTTTAATTATTTGTACATTGTGTATGTATATATATGTGTATGTAGTATATATACATATATATATAGATATATATGTATATATATATACATATATATATAATATGACATTTGTAATGTCTTTACTGTTTTGAACCTGTTGTATGTGTAATGTTTACTGTTAATTTTTGTTGTTTTTCACTTTATATATTCACTTTGTATGTTGTCTACAGCTTTGGCAATGTTAACACATGTTTCCCATGCCAAAAAGCCCTTGAATTGAATTGAATTGAATTGAGAGAGAGAGAGAGACAGGTTCAGGGACATGTACTAGTCTGTGATGACCTAAATGCCAGACCTGGACAAGAACCTGACACTGTTAGAATACACCTTGCCTGGAGGTGACAATATTACCTCTTCAATATGCCCCCCTCGACACAACTATGTCACAACGCCTGTAGCTCTGTCATACGCTGGGTCTGTACATAGTCAATGGTAGGGCTTCGAGGGTACACCTACAGCTCATCTCTTGGCAGTAGTACTGTAGATGACTTTATCACTGACCTCAACCCAGAGTCTCTCAGAGCGTTCACAGTCAGCCCACTGACACCCCTATCAGATCACAGCAACATCACTGTCTACTTGAACAGAGCAATACTCAATCATGAGGCATCAAAGCCAAAGGAATATTAAGAAATGCTATAGATGGAATCAAAGTAGTGTGGAAACCTATTAAAAAACTATTAGGCAACAATAATTTCAATCCCTTTTAGACAAAATCCTGGGCAAAACGTTTCACTTAAATAGTGAAGGTTGAACTTGGCAGTAGAAAACCTAAACAGTATATCTGACCTCTCAGCTTCCCTATCAATTCTAAAAAATGTCAAGCAGACAACTTAAGAAAATGAACAACAACGACAAATGGTTTGATGAAGAATGCAAAAACCTAAAAGAAATTGAGAAACCTGTCCAATCAAAAACAGAGACCCAGAAAACCTGAGTCTACTCCTTCACTATGGTGAATCACTAAAACAATACAGAAATACACTATGAAAAAGAAGGAACAGCACGTCAGAAATCAACTCAATGTAATTGAAGAATCCATAGAATCGAACCACTTCTGGGAAAATTGCCACACAAGAAACAAACAACAACACGAAGAGTTATCGATCCAAAACGGAGATGTGTGGATAAACCACTTCTCCAATCTGTATCGTTCTACAATCAATAACAAATGCAAAAACATATACATCATCAAATACACATCTTAAAATCAACTATTAAAGACTACCAGAACCCACTGGGTTCTCCAATTATATTGAATGAACTACAAGACAAAATTCAAACCTTTCAACCCAAAAAGGACTGTGGTGTTGATGGTATGCTAAAATAAATAATAAAATACACAGACAACAAATTCCAACCGGCTATACTTACACTCTTCAACATCATCCTCAGCTCTGGCATCTTCCCTAATATTTGGAACCAAGGACTGATCACCCCAATCAACAAAAGTGGAGACAAATTTGACCCCAATAACTACCGTGGGATATGCGTCAACAACAACCTTGGGAAAATCCTCTGCATTATCATTAACAGCAGACTCGTTCATTTCCTCAGTGAAAACAATGTACTGAGCAAATGTCAAATTGGCTTTAAACCAAATTACCGTATGACAGACCATGTGTTCACCCTGCACACCATAATTGACAAACAAACAAAACAAAAACAAGGGCAACATCTTCTCTTTCTTTGTTGATTTCAAAAAAGCTTTTGAATCAATTTGGCGAGGGCACTAGAACAGTCTGCTATACCAATTGATGGAAAGTGATGTTGGGGGAAAAACATACAACATTATAAAATCCATGTACACAAACAACAAGTGTGCGGTTAAAATTGGCAAAAAACACACACATTTCTTCCCACAGGGCTGTGGGGTGAAACAGGGATGCAGCTTGAGCCCCACCCTCTTCAATATATCTATATATATATATATATCAACGAATTGGTGTTGATATATAAAATGAAACACTGAATGAAACACCATTGTAAATACAACCCATATTTATGTTGATTTATTTACCCCTTTTTTAATATTGAACAATTTGCACATCGTTACACCACTTTATATAGACATAATGTGAACTTGTGTGAGTGTAAGGTACACTTAGCCAAAAGACTCAATTGGCAGGACATTGGTAAAGGGCAAACTATTGTTATAAAGCCAATGTACAGGCTGTCTGTCCTCCTGGACTGGCCTTATCAGACGAGGATATTATACTCTCTCTGTCTGTCTGTCAATCAATCAGTTGAATAG
>NC_068443.1:33877387-34074887 GCF_023373465.1 Oncorhynchus keta
GTGTGTGTGTGTGTGTGTGTGTGTGTTGGCCTATGATTTTGTTTTTCCATTACCATGCCAACAGCCTATCAACAGCCTCATCACTGCAGCGGAATTCTTCTGTCAGCCAATCAGAGGCTCTTTCTCTCAGGGGAATTCAGTCTTTTCATCATGTGTACGATGAGAGCCACTGATACTCCAAGGCCCTAAAGGCCTGGAGCGAAATGGCAAATTAGCACAGCACAACACATAAACCACAACATGTAATATTCATATGGAAACAAATTCAGTGATCAATTGCCCAGTTTTGTAGGCTACGGAGAGGGTGAGGGAAAGGTCATTGTTGAGTATCTTCAAAAGTTTCCAAAGTCGGTTTTGATTATGGGGTGTGCGTGAAGCAGATTGTAGTTTTCTGTATTCTATCTTGTTCTAAGGGCAGTTCTGCCTCCAGGGCAAAACAAATGTGATTGGTTGAAAGATCAACAGCCAGTGGACAGAGCTCATAGGTGGGAAGGTTGGTGGTGGATGTGGTGCAGTGCATCACCCCAACTCTTACACTAACCCTAAACTTAATCATTTGGAATTACTTGCCTAAATTTAACCAATCACATTTCGTGGCTGAACTTTCGCACAGACCTATACAGTATAGTCAAAGCAAGCGTTCAGATATATTTTCTTTGAAAAGACAAGTAGTTGAATATTTACATATATTTGGCTATACTCAAATGCACTGACTCAAATACACTGCCATGCATTTAACCCAGGCATTTGAAAATAGTATTTGAAATAAGTATTAGAAAAAACTCTCAAATACAATTAGGTAGACTATTTAACCATTCAAAAACTAAAATAAAAGTATTTGTTTTGGGCTGTGTATCAGATATTCAAATACACATATATTTGAACCCAGGTCTGAAATCCTTAAGAGCACCCGTGCGTCAATCCAAGTAACATAATAAAAAGAATCCCCATCAAAATGTGTCAGTTTAAGCTAGAGATATCATGGGCTGCGTCTCAATTTACCACATCCACCTATGTCGGCCTTCCACATCTGCGATGGAAGGTGGTCAAGCTACAGCTGTGTTTGTCAGAACATCAGACGTCCTGAAAATCAGCCTTCTCACGAAAGCATCTGTAGAGTCCGAACTGTGTTCTTCGTTTTTCTTCTACGACCCCCACAAAAGTCACAGGACACGTCTGAAGGTAACCCACTCAAACGAATGGAAGCATGGAGGTCGTTTTGTGGCAACAATAATAAGGGGTTAAATATGTGTCCAAAAAAACCCACTAATATTTCTTGAGCTTTCTTATATCTCCTAGATATAGGACGGATACTTCAGAACCACATTTCTTATGATTTATAATTTGACTGCCTTTTTTTGCCGTTTATGAATGTGTTATTCAATGCGTTTCTATGGGCTTTGGTAGTAAATTCAATATTTGATCAAATATTTTGTATATATGGTCCTACAACTCTAAATTCTAAATAGCTAAATGATCCATGGTATGAGCACCCTGAAACAATTCCATATGTTAGCTTAGTACCCCTTCCCCCTCCCCACATTTCTTCCCTAAACATAACCCAACCCCTAACCCTATCCTTAACCAATCGCATGTCTTGCTTAAACTTAACCAATCACATTACATTTCTGCCCTTGGAGCACAGCTGGCCTCAGAAGAAGATTCAGTAAGGGAAGCTCATATGAGCATTGTTGAATGTCTTGAAACTTGCCACTAAATTAGCAATTGTCTCTTCACAATGTCCTCATGTCATGGAGCTCCGTTCGATGATCTGTCTTGCAGTCTCTTTTCCCTCTGATTGACTCGCTGACTGTGTGATGATGGAGGATGACTTATGCAAAGCGGTACTGTAAATCGATGCTGTAGCTTTACTCTGTGATTCAAAACTCAATGGGCTAGTACTTTATGTCCCTGCATAGCAACTAGCATTTGCAGCTCTAGTCTACAATACATTTGAATTACAGTGCCTTTATTAGGTGTAACAGAGCTGGAGGCTCTTGTTCCACCCATGGTCCCCCAAGCAGCTCTCTATTAGCCTGACGACTCACACACTAAATTCTTCCGCTGCTCTGTCGTTCACCACATACTTTAGTCTGAGACCGCCATCATTGAAGTCGTTTGTGGTGACGAGGGCAAGAGTGGTGTTGTACTACACAAAGTCATCAGCAATTGGATCGTCTCTAACCAATCAGAGTATGAAAGCCAGTTACGAGTTTTAAAACTGTGGCTTTACCCAGATGTGTTCTGGCTCCAGCCCAACCCATCAGTTTCTGGACCAATCAGACGGCCCTGAATGTGTTCACATTCGTTGAATGCTCGGGGAGGCACTCAGATCCAGACTCAATGCGGAGAAGAAACTAACATCCGTGAGCATGGCGGAGCGTTTGGGCGGAGCAAGAAGTCTGGGTAGCCAGGCAATTTATCTATTCCTATTCCCCAGAAATCCACTGTGTAAAGACACTGCTTCCATATGCTGTCTTCTTTACCCTGATCACTCAAAAGCATTAAAAAAAAATCACTCAAAAAAAAATCCCTCAAAAGCATAGCTGTGTGATCTGTATGGCTGTTATGCATCTGAGTGATGCTTTTGTTTATACAGGCCATGGTTAGTCAGTCCTTTGAGACCCGAACATTGCTCATCTGAGGTGAGATAAAATCTATACCACACATGCAGTGTATACTGGCTAAAGTGTAGCTTTATAAGTATCAGGGGAAGCCATGGGCTGTGCATGTCACTTGAATGCAGCTATACAGCCTCCAGTGTATATCATAGGCTTACAATGAGTAATGAGTACACAGTGAATTCGCAAAGTATTCAGATCCCTTCCCCTTTTCCACATTGTGTTACTTTACAGCCTTATTCTAAAATGGATTAAATGATTATTTTCTCTCATCAATCTACACACAATACCCCATAATGACATCATTCTTAAATGGACGGAAGCAACTCCTCAGTAAACGGCACATGACAGCCCGCTTGGAGTTTGCCAAAAGGACTCTCAGACCAAGAAAAACAAGACTCTCAGGTCTGATGAAACCAAGATTGAACTCGTCTGGAGGAAACCTGGCACCATCCCTACGGTGAAGTATGGTGGTGGCAGCATCATGCTGTGGGGAGGTTATTCAGTGGCAGGGACTGGGAGACTAGTCAGGATCAAGGGAAAGAGAGATCTTTGATGAAAACCTACTACAGAGCGCTCAGGATCTCAGACTAGGGAGAAGGTTCTCCTTCCAACAGGACAACGACCCTAAGCACACAGCCAAGACAACACAGTAGTAGCTTCGGGACAAGTCTCTGAATGTCCTTGAGTGGCCCAGCCAGAGCCAGGACTGGAAACCCGATCGAATATCTCTGGAGAGACCTGAAAATAGCTGTGCAGCGACGCTCCCCATCCAACCTGATAGTGCAGAGAAGAATGGGACAAACTCCCCAAATACAGGTGTGCCAAGCTTGTAGCGTCATCAAATCAAATCATATTGTATTTGTCACATGCTCTGAATACAACAGGTGTATGCTTACTTACGAGCCCCTAACCGACAGTGCAGTTTTAAAAAATACGGATAAAAGTAAGAGATAAAAGTAACAAGTAATTAAAGAGCAGCGGTAAGAAATAACAATATATACAGGGGGTGCAAGTACAGAGTCAATGTGGAGGCTATATACAGGGGGGTGCCAGTACAGAGTCAGTGTGCGGTGGCACCGGTTATTTGAGGTAGTATGTACATGTAGGTAGAGTTAATTAAAGAGACTATGCCTAGATTACAACAGAGAGTGGCAGTGGTGTGGAGAGGGGGGGCAATGTAAATAGTCTGGGTAGCTATTTGACTAGATGTTCAGGAGTCTTATGGCTTGGGGGTAGAAGCTGTTGAGAAGCCTCTTGGACCTAGACTTAGTGCTCCGGTACCGCTTGCCGTGTGGTAGCAGAGAGAACAGTCTATGACTAGGGTGGCTGGAGTCTTTGACCATTTTTAGGGCTTTCCTCTGACACCGCCTGGTATAGAGGTCCTGGATGGCAGGAAGCTTGGCCCCAGTGATGTACTGGGCCGTTCGCACTACCCTCTGTATTGCCTTGCGGTCGGATGCTGAGTAGTTGCCATACCAGGCAGTGATGCAACCAGTCAATATGCTCTCGATGGTGCAGCTGTAGAACCTTTTGAGGATCTGAGGACCCATGCAAAATCTTTTCAGTCATGCCCAAGAAGACTCAAGGCTGTAATCGCTGCCAAAGGTGTTTCAACAAAGTACTGAGTAAAGGGTCTGAATACTTATGTCAATGTGATATTTCAGTTTTTTACTTTAAATACATTTGCAGAAAAAAAAAAAAACAGTTTTTGCTTCGTCATTATGGGTTATTATGTGTAGATTGATGAGGAATATATATATATATTTTTATTGAATAAAGCTGTAATGTAACAAAATGTGGAAAAAGTAAAGGGGTGTGAATACTTTCTGAATGCACTGTATGTGTGGAAGCCGTTCTCAGCAAGGACAACTGTCCAGAAGAGAGAGCATATTCCATTCTTTCTGCCGTTCTCCAGAGAGATAAGTGGTTCATGTTTTCTGTGAGAGCTCTTCCATACAGGGCAGCACTGAAGGTAGCCTAGAGGTTAGAGAGGTGGGCTAGCAATGGGGAAAATGTGGTGGGCATCCTCTGTGTTATCTTCTTCCATTGTGCCCTTGAGCAAGGCACTCGACTTTAATCTGCTCCATGGATGCTGTACTGTCTGTGGATGTTGTAGTCTTGAGAGCAGTATTACAACAGTCGTACATTATATTGCCTATCTAAGTTCAAGGGAAAGGGGCATGGGAACAATAGCATGTCTACTGTACCCAGCCTCACAAAACTAGCCTCAGTTGTCATGAATCTTCATCATGAGCTGTGAACTTTGTGCTGGGCGCTGTTCAGTGGCTGTGGTGCTGAAATCAACAATCAACTGTATTCTGTTTGGAACGCTTAGACCATGGTGCTGTCCATGGTGCTGAATGTCCGTGCTGTATTACATTCTTAGACAAATTTGTTCTGGATAGAACCAAAAAGGGTTCTATGCTTGCTTCATGTACGGCGTCCCTTAAGGTTCTGTATAGAACCGACATTGGATCCATGTAGAACCTTATATGGAAACAATTTTGGTTCAGTGAACAAGAACCCCTGGGGTTCTGATCAAATAACCCTACAAAAACCTTTAGGAGTGCCATATATGAAGCAAGCAATAGAACCCTGTTTGGTCCTATCCAGAACCATTTTTTCTAATAGTGAAGGGCACAAAAATGTATTACCGTAGGTCAATTTAGATGTCTTTGTGACTTTTCCCAGATACTGTAGTTAGTAGTTCCATCAGGCAGTTTGATTGTCCATGCATGATTAAGTCTATTCTGGATTCATTTGCTCTTATCACGGCTAATAATAAATTGCTTTTAATGGGAATGTCTAATGCTGTAAAATATTGGACTAATCTTTATCCAGGAAGTCACAGTTACTTGTATTCAGGAGTCCCTAATACATGGTTAGTTGATCATGAAATCAATTTCATCTTAATTAACTGAGCCAAAATTAGGCACTCTTGAACTGACTATGATTTAAGCTCAGTTTAGTGTTTTTCTTCAGCACATGATGTATGGTTATAGTATTTGCTTAAGATTATCCTGGATCTGTGCCATAGGGAATTTTGCACCCAGAGTGCTCATGAGTTATGTGAAACTGGCCCTTATAAACTGTAGCATAGGCTGCTTTAGTTTATTTTACTTTAAACAAGTGTGGGTAGACTATTATTACCAAATTATGACTCATCAGTTCTCACCTGTAGACAAAAGAACAACGGTGCGCCGACGGATAGATTCAAAGAGAAACAGATAAGAGCTATTGGAACGAATACAAATCATAGTTGTAAGCTCATTGTGCTTGGACACTGCACCACCCCCGCAAAACACAAAACATCAACTCCGCTCCCTTCGAACTCCGCTGGGATCGACTGTACCAACGTGTGGAGGAGGGATGCGGCGTTTAAACAACCCGCATATGCGGCTACTCATCTGGAATAGATCGCACTAGTTCTTCAGTAGCAGCGGCGGCTTAGGCTATGATAATAACTTGCTACATTACACATGTGTAGAAGGCTATAACTGTATAAAGGCAAGGAAATTGAGTGACAAATTAATGCGGACCGTGGATAAATCATATGGATGAGGATATTGAGACGATGCCGGCAAAGGACAAGGCCGAGAATCGGTCGCTCCAGTATCAGCAAACTTTGGTGAGTTTTTAGTGGGATAATCCCTAACCGGTCATGCTCATGTAAAAGTTATGAGTGCAAATCACTTGGGGACATGCGTCATTCATTTGAAATCCCGAGACACAGTCACTGAGCAGTGCCTTTTTTGTAGGCTTGATAGATTTTTAAGTGACTGTCAGATTTCTCAGATGTCATTCACAGAACATTAGATAACACCAGAATCTCTGGTTGCTTTTTTCCTCCGCATTATTGCTGTGACTGGGCTGCTGCGCTGCTTGCGAAAATATGTGGCAGCGAGAAAATCGATTCAAGACAAACATCCATTTCAAAAGCTGGGCACCGGCATTGTGTGTGTGTGCGCGCGTGTGCGTGCATGCGTGCACGTGTGACAGTGATTCGTGGTTTGTATTCCAGTGTGAACTGTTGTCAAGGCACAGTTATAGTGGCTGCCTGCATTTAAAGGTTGCCGTCCGTTTATCGATTACGCACTCGGTCGTGACCGTCCACCGTTTAGGGCGCTATTCTGAGGCCTGCGGGCTCTGGAGCGGAGCGTGAAAGGTGTGTGCCAGGTCAGGTCTCTACTGTAGATTACGTCACCCCATCTTCAAATATCCTCAGGTGTCTCTGCCTTATGACACTGCGTCAAAGCTATGCATCTGTTTCACAGATTTATAAAAGTATGGACTGGTTGACGTTAAAAAAAAGTAGGACTCCCAAATAGGCAGTGTGGGCACAGCTATCACTGCAGCGGCCTACTCTCCTTTTCCCATCATTCTTTACCACTGTCTCTCTCTCCTCTCATTTTCCACCACCTTCTTACTCTCTCCAACCTATTTACCCCACTTTCCTCTCCCCATCTACCACATTTTCTCTTCTCCTCCACCTGTCTCAACCAATATCTCCCACTGCACCTCCATTCTCTTTTCCACTTCATCCCCCTTTTCCCCTCACTCCTTTGCTCACAGTGCCCCTCTATTCCTCCACCTGTCTATACTCAAAGCAACCAATATCTCCACTGCCCCTTTCCCTCTCCTTCCCCCTTTCCCTCTCCTTCCCCCTTTCCCTCTCCTTCCCCCTTTCCCTCTCCTTCCCCCTTTCCCTCCCTCCTCCATATTTCCCTGCTAAATCTGCCAATCTACACATGAACTAAAGTGGATCCGATCTGAATAATAATTGCTTCGTGCACCAGTTTTTCACACTCATGTCACTGTGTGATTGACAGATGTAGCCTGGAGCACTTCATAGGGATATCTATAGATGGGGACAGATGGAGGGACAGAGAGAGGGAGAGAGAGAGAGAGAGAGAGACAGAGAGAGAGATCAGAACAGGATGCAGAGAGATGGACTACTTGAGAGATTGATAGATAGAGAGAGAGAGTGATCATACCAGGAAGAAGAGAGATGTACTGAGATAAATGTGTTCCTCCATAACTGTGTGTTTCTTTGACTGAAGTCCAGCTTTTAGTGTGTATCTGAGAGAGAGAGAGGTGGGGGGGTAGAATGACTGCGATCTGTTTCTCTATCTGCTTTATCAGACTGCGTTCCTTGTCAATATCAGACTGCAGTAGTTGTTTGTCTCTGTGCCTCCTATAAGCATGCATTAGTGGAAAGAAAAGGAGGAGAGGGCTCTCAGGCATTTTTAGGAGATTTTGTGCTATTTATGCTCTTCAGGAAGGCATCACGTGGCAACAACACACCCGGACAATATGCTAGTGGTGTATATGTGGGAGGGTCTGGTGGACATGTGAGAGAAACTGTGTGTATTTTTGTGCATATTTTTGTTGCTTCTGTGTCTCATTTATTTTGGTGCACATCAATGTTCAAGAGTGTGTGCATTCACTCGTGTGTGTGTGTGTGCATATGTGTGTGTTTGTGTGTGCGTCAAGTTCAAACTAACTTTTTGCGCTCCATAATGAAACTGCAATTTGTATTTTGCCTTCTTTAAATAGCATCTGCTATTACATGACCCTCAGCAACAGCCACGAGGACGTGACAGCGTTTACAGGGGAAACACATAACAGTAGACTAAATCAAACGATGTAGGCCTAATGGAATGATACAAATGTAGAGTACCAGTTGAAGGGAACTAACACTTCATTGGCAGTTAAATATGTGTAGTAATTACTCACGGTCGCTACCGATAGAGGCTACCCACTGGGCACAGACGTCAATTTAACGTCTATCCCACGTTGGCTCAACATTATTTCATTGAAATGATGTGGCTACAACGTTGATTCAACCAGTGTGTGCCCAGTGGGTATATTTAACATATAGCCTACAAATTGAAGGAAACAGGAAAAGTCTATGTGATTAAAACGTTCTACAAAGCACAAACCGTTACATTTGGTGTGACTCTTTGCCTTGTCATCCAATTTGGCTTGCATCTCCAAATGTAATCCTTGCAAGTTATAAGGCCATACGATTAAAAGTCTGTACACCCACACTAGAGCCCAACCGAGCACGCCCCCATTCTCATCGACGGTGCTGCAGTGGAGCAGGTTGAGAGCTTCAAGTTCCTTGGTGTCCACACCACCAACAAACTAACAGGGTCCAAGCACACCAAGACAGTCGTGAAGAGGGCACAACAGAACATATTCCGCCTCAGGAGAATGAAAAGATTTGGCATGGGTCCTCAGATTCTCAAAAGGTTCTACAGCTACACCATCGAGAGCATCCTGACTGGTTGCATCACTGCCTGGTATGGCAACTGCTCGGCCTCCGAACGCAAGGCACTACAGGGGGTAGTGCGTACGGCCCAGTACATCACTGGGGCCAAGTTTCCTGCCATCAGACTCTTTACCAGGCGGTGTCAGAGGAGGGCCCTAAAAATTGTCAAGGACTCCAGCCACCCTAGTCATAGACTGTTCTCTCTGCTACCACACGGCAAGCGGTACCGGAGCGCTAAGTCTAGGTCCAAGAGGCTTCTAAACAGCCTCTACCCCCAAACCATAAGACTCATGAACATCTAATCAAATGGCTACCCAGACTATTTGCACCCCCCCCTCTCTCTTTTACACCGTTGCTACTCTCTGTCACTTTAATAACTCTACCTACATGTACATATTACCGCAACTAACCGGTGCCCCCACACATTGACTCTGTACCGGTACCCCCGGTACAGAGTCAATCGCTATTGTTATTTTGCTGCTGCTCTTTAATTACTTGTTACTTTTATTTCTTATTCTTATCCGTATTTTTTACTTTTTAAACTGCATTGTTGGTTAGGGGCTCGTAAGGAACCACTTCACGGTAAGGTCTACCTACACCTGTTGTATTCGGCGCATGTGACTAATACAATTTGATTTGATTTGATATGGGATTTTTGGGTCCAGTACGATAACGATTTTAGGGAGGCAAAAGTCACCGATTACTGATACCACCAATAAGCTACATCCTATATCTAACTATATCCTCTATAAATATGAAATGAAACACAAACACTTTTTTATTTTACCTTCGATACAACATAAAGAGTTGTCTATCTACGGCAATGGTTAATGAAGCACCACAAGCACACTAATAAATGAGAAGGGATGAATTAATTCAACTTTGTCTCAAAGTAAATCTGAAAGTGCACTGTTCACAACCTATGCAGTACCATGCAGTTCTTAATGTCTACACTAGATGTCAGCATTTGTATTGAGTAGATTCACTGCAGTGCTTTATAACATTCAAAGGTCATGTGAAGAAACATATTATGGCATCATCTGGTGCTCAAATTGATGATATATGTTGCACAGCAAGAGTCGAGTCAAAACTAACAGATTTGGTTCAGTCACTTCAGTCAGTCGTCCTGATGAGCCCTTCCCAGGTAGCTAGTTTAGGCTTGTGGCTAGAAACTTCAGCATGAATTTGGAACTTGTCTGCCGAAGTTGGGACTAGGGAGAGTGTTCAGAATCATTCCGTTTTTATTGGTGACGTTAACGCCGTAGTGGTACATTTTCAGTGAAAATCACTACAATAAATTAGCTTTATCTGTCACGATCTGATGTTGGCTAAACTATCTAGCTACTTCCCTCTGCTTACTGGGGCAATCGGGAGTGAAGGACAGTGTGCCTTGCTGCCGGCTTGCAGCGCAAACTCACCTCATTGAGCATTAGATTGTACCACGGTGATGGTTACTACCACTATTAGATGATTTCGACCCCTCGCCCATCGAAATTAAGTTTTAACTAGCACCATGCTTCTATTGTTGCCAGTTAGCCAGTATAAACTAGCTAGGTGGGAAGGGCTCATCAGGACTACTGACTAACCAGTGTCCCCGCACATTGACTCTGTACCGGTACCCCCTATATATAACCTCCACATTGACTCTGTACCAGTACCCCCTATATATAACCTCCACATTGACTCTGTACCGGTACCCCCTGTATATAACCTCCATATTGACTCTGTACCGGTACCCCTGTATATAACCTCCACATTGACTCTGTACCGGTACCCCTGTATATAACCTCCACATTGACTCTGTACCGGTACCCCTATATATAACCTCCACATTGACTCTGTACCGGTACCCCTGTATATAACCTCCACATTGACTCTGTACCGGTACCCCCTATATATAACCTCCACATTGACTCTGTACCGGTACCCCCTATATATAACCTCCACATTGACTCTGTACCGGTACCCCTGTATATAACCTCCACATTGACTCTGTACCGGTACCCCTGTATATAACCTCCATATTGACTCTGTACCGGTACCCCTGTATATAACCTCCACATTGACTCTGTACCGGTACCCCTGTATATAACCTCCACATTGACTCTGTACCGGTACCCCCTATATATAACCTCCACATTGACTCTGTACCGGTACCCCTGTATATAGCCTCCACATTGACTCTGTACCGGTACCCCCTGTATATAGCCTCCACATTGACTCTGTACCGGTACCCCTGTATATAACCTCCACATTGACTCTGTACCGGTACCCCCTGTATGTAACCTCCACATTAACTCTGTACCGGTACCCCCTGTATATAACCTCCACATTGACTCTGTACCGGTACCCCTATATATAACCACATTGACTCTGTACCGGTACCCCTGTATATAGCCTCCACATTGACTCTGTACCGGTACCCCTGTATATAACCTCCACATTGACTCTGTACCGGTACCCCCTGTATATAACCTCCACATTGACTCTGTACCGGTACCCCCTGTATATAACCTCCACATTAACTCTGTACCGGTACCCCCTGTATATAACCTCCACATTGACTCTGTACCGGTACCCCCTGTATATAACCTCCACATTAACTCTGTACCGGTACCCCCTGTATATAACCTCCACATTGACTCTGTACCGGTACCCCTGTATATAACCTCCACATTAACTCTGTACCGGTACCCCCTGTATATAACCTCCACATTGACTCTGTACCGGTACCCCCTATATATAACCTCCACATTGACTCTGTACCGGTACCCCTGTATATAGCCTCCACATTGACTCTGTACCGGTACCCCTGTATATAACCTCCACATTGACTCTGTACCGGTACCCCCTGTATATAACCTCCACATTAACTCTGTACCGGTACCCCCTGTATATAACCTCCACATTGACTCTGTACCGGTACCCCCTGTATATAACCTCCACATTGACTCTGTACCGGTACCCCTGTATATAACCTCCACATTGACTCTGTACCGGTACCCCTGTATATAACCTCCACATTGACTCTGTACCGGTACCCCCTGTATATAACCTCCACATTGACTCTGTACCGGTACCCCTGTATATAACCTCCACATTAACTCTGTACCGGTACCCCTGTATATAGCCTCCACATTGACTCTGTACCGGTACCCCTGTATATAGCTTCCACATTGACTCTGTACCGGTACCCCTGTATATAACCTCCACATTAACTCTGTACCGGTACCCCTGTATATAGCCTCCACATTGACTCTGTACCGGTACCCCTGTATATAACCTCCACATTGACTCTGTACCGGTACCCCTGTATATAACCTCCACATTGACTCTGTACCGGTACCCCCTGTATATAACCTCCACATTGACTCTGTACCGGTACCCCCTGTATATAACCTCCACATTAACTCTGTACCGGTACCCCCTGTATATAGCCTCCACATTGACTCTGTACCGGTACCCCCTGTATATAGCTTCCACATTGACTCTGTACCGGTACCCCCTGTATATAACCTCCACATTAACTCTGTACCGGTACCCCCTGTATATAACCTCCACATTGACTCTGAACTGGTACCCCCTGTATATAACCTCCACATTGACTCTGTACCGGTACCCCCTGTATATAACCTCCACATTAACTCTGTACCGGTACCCCCTGTATATAACCTCCACATTGACTCTGTACCGGTACCCCCTGTATATAACCTCCACATTGACTCTGTACCGGTACCCCTGTATATAACCTCCACATTGACTCTGTACCGGTACCCCCTGTATATAACCTCCACATTAACTCTGTACCGGTACCCCCTGTATATAGCCTCCACATTGACTCTGTACCGGTACCCCCTGTATATAGCCTCCACATTGACTCTGTACCGGTACCCCCTGTATATAGCCTCCACATTGACTCTGTACCGGTACCCCCTGTATATAGCCTCGCTACTGTTATTTTATTGTTGCTCCTTCATTTTTAGTTTATTTATTTAATTTTTTACTTTAGTTTATTTTAGTAAATACTTTATGAACACTTTTATTTCTTAAAACTGCACTTTTGGTTAAGGGCTTGTAAGTAAGCATTTCACTGTAAGGTCTACTACACCTGTTGTATTCAGAGCATGTGACAAATACAATATGATTTGATTTGAACCGAATCCATTCATCTTCAAAGCTGCCGCGACGTATGTCATCAATTTGCGCCCCCCCAGGGGTGTCCGTATAGCCTCTGCCGAGAACTTGTTATGACAAGCACACACTTGCTTGCTGTTCATTAGGACAATGTTTTCTTCCTGAAACATTTGTGTAAATTACACTGTTATTCAATTCCAAATCTATACAAAACGTATTGGATGTATATTTCAACTGCAAATACAATGTCCTGATGATTTGATGTGACTGAGAATGTTTGTGCAGGAAAATCCTTGCCGCTCTGGTTTTAGTCACACACGTTCTAGTTTAGCTTGCATATTTTGGGAAACTAAATAAACTCGTTAACATAATATACCCAGACAGTAGCGGTGTTATTTTTGTATCAAGGATAAGTGTTCACTTTGGCACCAGTTCAGTGTTGCAAATGTAAGTAGCACAGATTGCCAGCTAGCTAGCTAGGCTAACTATCTTGCTGGCTAGATAGAGACGAACTCAATTGCTGGCTAGCTAGCCAGCTAATGTTAACTAAGTGAGAATGTGATGAGGATAGGGCTGTTTTGCTTGGTGAAGTGTACTTTTGATGATTGACTTATTCAAATATGCTGTCACTGACTGCGGCAAGCTACTCACCGTAAACTACCTCTCACGTCGTGACTTAGTGGTGAATGACGTTCAGTGAGCAGCTCGTAGAGTGCCCTCTTTAGGCAACCATTCCATTTAAAATATATATATATATATTACAGCAAATGAGCAGACATATTTTTTTCATTATATGTATATCATTTCAGTGCTTTATCTGTGGAATAAAGACTGATACAAATATTTCTCAGACCATATCAGTGAATCCGATTCATCAGCCAGGCTTTAAACGGCACAGCCTTTCATACTTCACTGTGGGAAAAGGACAGAAACCCCTGTAATGTTCATATGCTTTTCAGTTTCCTGACATATTTTAGATTTAAGTCATTTAGCAGATGCTTTTATTCAGAGTGACTTAAAGGAGCAATTGTGGTTAAATCCTTTGCTCAAGGTCACATCAACATATTTTTGACCTAAGGGATTTGATCCAGCGACCTTACGGTTACTATCCCAAAGCTCTTAACTGCTAGACTACCTGCCGCCCTGGTGACTGGATTCTCATTTGTCTCCAGTGATAATGCGGTAAAATATATCTAAAATAATTGTAATTTACAAACTTAGGTCTTCTCAGTAGCTCTTATCAATTTATAAATGACAGCGTGTGGACAATGCTGTTATTTCCAGCGGGGAAAAAGAAAGTCGATGTTTTTCCACATGGAACAGACAGGTTTGCCCGACATTATTCATGGTCTTCCTCTCACGAAAAGGTGGTGGAAATAAGTCAAGGTCAGTGTACACATCGGTGGACACACCTCCATTTCTGTGGTCTCCACCCCAAGCACATAGCTGGCTGGCTCATACGTTTCCCCATACTTAAATTTGTGGTCAGAATGCATGCAGAGAGAAAAGTGTATGAAAAAATGTTCCATTTAAAAAAAAAAATCCATTCATAGGTGCATATATCTCGGGTATGAATTCTTCCCTGGCTATGCACCTCCAGTTCATTACAAATAAATACATGGCCTATACAACAATGCTAAATGGCATATATATTATTACAATTGCGTGTGTGTGTGTGTGTGTGTGCGTGCGTGCGTGCGTGCGTGCGTGCGTGCGTGTGTGTGCCTGCATGTATGTATGTATGTGTGTGATGGTATGTGATACATGAAACTCCCTTCATCATCTGAAATGGAGGTAGGCCTTTTTCCCCTCAGGGAGAAATGACTGACAGATGGCTCATACTCCAGATATTAACCAAACATGTGAGAGCTAGTTGACATGTACTGTGGGGCCAGTAGGCCCTGTACCTTCTGCTCTCCCAGTTAGAAATGTAATATGACTCTGCTATGTATTGGTGTTTAGACATAGCCTAGGACTCGAAGCTACAGATGGGTCTGAAACTGAAAATAGGCCTTGTTTTAATCATTCAAGGGTTGGCTAATTTACCCTGTCTGGGCTTGTGTCATCTAGTGATGTAGTGAAATAAATGTTCACGTTTAAAAACATCCCGCTGAAAAACGTCCCCACAGCGTGATGCTGCCACCACCACTCTTCACCATATGGATGGTGCTAGGTTTCCTCCAGATGTGATGCTTGGCATTCAGACCAAAGAGTTCCATCTTGGTTTCATAAGACCAGAGAATCTTGTTTCTCGTGGTCTGAGAGTCTATAGGTGCCTTTTTAGCAAACTCCAAGCGGGCTGTCGTGTGCCTTTTACTGAGGAGTGGCTTCTGTCTAGCCACTCTACCATAAAGGCCTGATTGGTGGAGTGCTTCAGAGATTGTTGTCCTTCTGAAAGGTTCTCCCATCTTCATAGAGTAACTCTGGAACTCTGTCAGAGTGACCCTCGGGTTCTTCATCACCTCCCTGACCAAGGCCCTTCTCCCCTGATTGCTCAGTTTGGCCGGGCGGCCAGGTCTAGGAAGAGTCTTGGTGGTTCCAAACTTCTTCCATTTAAGAATGATGGAGGTAACTGTGTTCTTGGGGTCCTTCAATGCTGCAGACATTTTTTGGTACCCTTCCCCAGATCTGTGCTTCGACACAATGCTGTCTCGGAGCTCTACGGACAATTCCTTCGACTTCAGGGTTGAGGTCGTGTTGTCATCTTCAGCTATTGTACTCAAGTTATTTCTCCATTTATATGTTTTAAAGGTCCAACTCAGCCGTTTTTTTATCTCAATATTAAATTATGGGTAGTAATTAAGTACCTAACTGTGATTGTTTTCAATTGGAATGGTCAAAAATAAGCTAAAATAGCTTCTTAGCGAAAAGCAATTTCTCAATCATGAATTTTGCTAGGACTGTCTGGGAGTGGTCCTAGTGGGAAGGAAAAACAGAAAATGTGTTATTGGCAGAGAGGTTTAGAACTCTCTTTCTTATTGGTCTATTAACTAATTTAGGCAGGCCAAAACTCCGTCCCACCAAAATATCAGGTGGTCTTTTCAAGCAGCTCTTACACTAAAAGGGCATTATCATGAATTTTACAACTTCACAGGATTATTCCCAACACATAGTGTGGAAATATATATACAGTGGCAAGAAAAGTATGTGAACCCTTTGGAATTATCTGGAACTATGGATAAATTGGTCATACAATTACATCTGATTTCATCTAAATCACAACAACAGACAAACACAGTCTGCTTTAAGTAATAACACAAATTATTGTATTTTTCTTGTCCATATTGAATACATAATTTAAACATTCACAGTGTAGGTATGTGAACACCTAGGCTAATGGCTTCTCCAAAAGCTAATTGTAGTCAGGAGTCAGCTAACCTGGAGTACAACCATTGAAACGTGATTGGAGATGCTGGTTAGAGCTTCCCTGCCTTATAATAAACACTCACAAAATTTGAGTTTGCTATTCACAAGAAGCATAGCCTGATGTGAACCATGCCTAGACCAAAAGAGTTCTCAGAAGACCCAAGATTAAGAATTGTTGACTTGCATAAAGCTGGAATGGGTTTCAAAAGTATCTCTAAAAGCCTTGATGTTCATCAGTCCACAGTAAGACAAATTGTCTATAAATGGAGAAAGTTCAGCACTGTTACTACTCTCCCTAGGAGTGGCCGTCCTGCAAAGATGACTGCAAGAGCACAGCGCAGAATGCTCAATGAGGTTAAGTAGAATCTTAGAGTGTCAGCTAAAGACTTACAGAAATCTCTGGAACATTCTAACATCTCTGTTGACGAGTCTACGATAGGTAAAACACTAAACAAGAATGGTGTTCATGGGAGGAAACCACGGAAGAAGCCACTGCTGTCCAAAAAGTCTGAAGTTTGCAAAAGAGCACCTGGATGTTCCACAGCGCTACTGGCAAAATATTCTGTGGACAGATGAAACTGCAGTTTCACACACAACACTATGTATGGAGAAAGTAAGGCACAGCACACCAACATCAAAACCTCATCCCAACTGTAAAGTATGGTGGAGGGAGCATCATGGTTTGAAGCTGCTTTGCTGCCTCAGGGCCTGGACAGCTTGCTATCATGGACAGAAAAATGAATTCCCAAGTTTATCAAGACATTTTGCAGAAGAATGGAAGGCTATCTGTCGGCCAATTGAAGCTCAACAGAAGTTGGTTGGACCAGGACAACGACCCAAAACACAGAAGTAAATCAACAATAGAATGGCTTCAACAGAAGAAAATATGCCTTCTGGAGTGGCCCGGTTAGAGTCCTGACCTCAACCCGATTGAGATGCTGTGGCATGACCTCAAGAGAACTGTTCACACCAGACATCCCAAGAATATTGCTGAACTGAAACAGTTTTGTAAAGAGGAATGGTCCAAAATTCCTTCTGACCGTTGTGCAGGTCTGATCCGCAACTACAGAAAACGTCTGGTTGAGTTCATATACTTTTTCCACTCTGCACTGTGAATGTTTACTCAGTGTGTTCAATAAAGACATGAAAACGTATAATTGTTTGTGTTATTAGTTTAAGCTGACTGTGTGTCTATTGTTGTGACTAAGATGAAGATCAGATCAAATTGTATGACCAATTTATGCAGAAATCCAGGTAATTCCACAGGGTTCACATACTTTTTATTGCCACTGTAAAACACAGGGAAAAACAATTTTGGACTGCACTGGGCCTTTAACATAAAGAGCCATAAAGACTGATCGACTGCGGCTGTGGCATTGGCTTAAACAGATTTCTATTTTTAGTGATTTTCAATTAACCTTTACCAGGAAGGAAGTCTCGAGCTTTGAATCTGTTTTTCGAGAGTCTTGGCAAGACGTCAGTGTTCATGATAAACCAACGCAATACACACGAACAAATACAATATTTAAATGTAGTTGCATTGGTTGATGGCACATTTTGGTAGTGGATGAGGTGAGTTGAGATGAGGTGAGTTCCCATTGTGCACCTGCTATAAGTGCTGATAAAAGTGCTATGTAAATCCACCTATTACCCATCACCACATGGTAGGGTTAAGGTCTGTTTCCAGACAGGTGTCTGGGTCAGCGAGTTTTGGAACTCTTGTCTGGTGCAATGCATGATGGGACAGCTGGCTGCCACTGCCACCGTATGCCTCCGGTATGACTCATGGGATGAATGCATAGACGGATGGTTAGACAGAAGGTGTTTGGGTGTCTTTAAGTATTATAACATTCCAACTGATGTCTCCTCCTTCAGAGTGTGTGTGTATGTGCATGACTGTGCGTGTGTGTGTGTGTGGGGGGGGTGTGCTAAGCCTCTGTCAGAACAGATGTTAGACACAGCAGGCTCATGTCCTTATGGCCAGCGGGGTTTCAGGACGATTTGGCTGCTGCACAGATCAAAGTCATGATCAACCTGAACAGGAAAAGCAGCCCATGGAGAACTGCAGATGCAAACAAATATGATCCATCCTCACACCGTGTGTGTGTGTGTGTGTGTGTGTGTGTGTGTGTGTGTGTGTGTGTGTGTGTGTGTGTGTGTGTGTGTGTGTGTGTGTGTGTGTGTGTGTGTGTGTGTGTGTGTGTGTGTGTGTGTGTGTGTGTGTGTGTGTGTGTGCGTGCAAGTTTGTGTTTGTGTTTGTGTGTGCAAGGTGTGTGTGTGTACATTAATAGGTGTATGAGAAAGAGCAAGTGTGTGCAAGGTGTGTGTGTGATTGCACTCTTGCGTGTGATTAGAGCGTTAGCAGAAGATGTGCCCTAGAGAGAAACACCTCTAAATCCATGTCACACACACACACAACACACACAGAGACTATTTTGCTCTTCACAGGGATGTAGCTTGTCATAGTCAGCATTCCTGTCTCTGCACACACACAGAGGTGGGCTCGGTTCCACTTTAGCTTCTGACAGAATAAAGCTACCTTCTCTCCTTCTCCTTCTCTCTCTCTCTCTCTCTCTCTCTCTCTCTCTCTCTCTCTCTCTCTCTCTCTCTCTCTCTCTCTCTGATGTTGATGATGAAATACTGCAGGTGTGAAGGAGGGACAAAGAACGGTACAATCTCTTTGGACATGTAGGATAGTGTATTGTAAAATCAGCATGTTTAAACGATACGTTTCAGTTTGACTGAGTGTCAGTTAAATTTGATACAGGGCATTGATTCCTGAAATTACTGGAATGGCCATTTCTGGCACACCACATAGGTTAGAGGTCAAATGCCTTAGGTAATTCTATGAGGTTGTGTTTTTGTTTTTGGGGGTCGCTTGTGAAAGTGTGTTCTTGATATGATGGTGTGCATAGGGAACTACTCCACCAACACCAGCCTCCATGACCGACCTACTGTATATTGATGCAGATCTTCAGACAGATGAAGTCTCACGTTCCCAGCTAATTCAATTTCCCAAGCCTGTCCCATGAGCCCTGGGGGTTTTGGATAAGCTGCTCTATCACTGCTCTGAGTTTCAGTACTTTGTAATATGCAGGTGTGTGTTTTGATCACAATACTAGAGCAGATTGTGGAATGAGATTTTAGTGCCGTTACTGTTCTTTGACAATACGGGCACTCTTGGTGCACGCAGGGTTTTTGTTCAAAGCCCAGTTCTGACACTCCTGATTCAACTTGAGCAAGAGGTAGATAAGTACTGTAATCTAATCAAAGCAGCCTGATGAGTAGTTGAGGAGTTGAACCAAATCACCATCAAAAGCTCTAGCTCTATCCCAAAAATAATATACAGTTTATCTTGGCGGTCAAATATCGTTACTTTGAGCAGGGAACAAATGAAAGGCCTATTAGCACAAACAATTAGCATTGTTAAAAGTAATGTAACATTGCTTATATTACATTAATACTCCCAACTGTTATTTTTGGAACAAAAAATGTCAAACATTTTTAAAAAACATTTTTAATTTGGACCACCGGTAGTACCCCTACGGGGTGGTCCACGGACCCCGGTTTGTAAAACACTGGCCTAGTTGTAAGTAGCAGTAGAGGAAACCCTCCTGTGGTGTTGTCAGTCATCTTGTTTAAGTTGCTATTGTCATTGTTGCTTTTTCATCTGTTGACAATGTTGCAGGGAATATCTTCGGTAACCGTAGTGGTGACCACAGCTCATTTAACACACAGTCCTTCAGTCCACCTGCTGCTACACCAGGGGACCGCACGCCAGATGGTGTGTGATTGGTTTCTCACAAGCCCAGGACGAGGCCACTAACAGGCAGCATTATTACTGTGTCCAAACTTCTGACTGGTACTGTACATACCAGGTATGTGTTTCCACTAACATCAGCCAGTGTACTGCCAGTGTACGTATTTTGTCAGGATGTAGCTGGCTGCCTACACAGTAGTGTTGAGCTGGGGCGTAGTGGTTCCATGTGTTGCAGTGTCATATGTGGAGTTGCCCTAGTTAAATGGGTAGAACAGGGAGAGGAGGCTGATGGGCCGTAAAGTGATGGGAGGTGGGTTATTGGACATCCCTCTGTCAAGACAGAAGCCACAGCTGTGCAGCTTTCCTTCTGTGCCTCACCTGCTCAAGCAAGCGGAAAGAGCAAGTCTGGAGGAATCGTGATGCCCATCTCAATGAGTGGGAGAGGGGAAATAGAGGGAAAAAAGGTAAGTGCTGGTAGCTGAAGAGAGCAGGAAAGTAGAGAGCAGAAAATGTCTGGAGGCGTGATGCTCATCTCAATGCGTCTCTGGCTTCTCACTGCTCTGATCACACCACTGTATTTAGACAAAAGGGGACAGAGCGTAGGGAGAGCAGAGATGGAGAATAGATGAAAGGCACTGCACTGACCCTATAAACTGGTATATACAGAGAGCATGTCTCTAAATGTTTGATTACCAAGGACATTTTAACCAGGAAATTGAAAGGATGACCCTTGTGCCGCTAGATGAGTGTATTCAGTGGTGGGTGCAGGCCTGTGTAAAATCCAGACAGACGTACAGGTTGGTATATGGGGAAATAGTCCTCAGCTGGCACAGGCTCCCCGGCATAGACATCACCCTAGTGTCACACTCCCTAGAACTTGGCACACATGCCAGTTAACTTTCATTAGAGACACGCTGCCTCCATGCAGTCGCCTGGAAACATGTGCCACTTTCACATCTGCGAGACAAATGTCATTCCTCTACATGGCCACATTATAAAGGCCTTTCCAATACAAGCACTGTTCCAGCAGCTTATTACTTCTGCTTGTTCTGGCTCAGTCTTATGCCAATCTACAGACAAGACACAGCGCTTGTGTGAAGCTGCCTTCCAGAAACTGTTTCCAGAACAACCGATTCACATTTGATTCATTAGCTTGGAATGAATTCCTCAAGTAGTCAAGGCACGTGACCAATTACACTTACCTTGAAAGGCTCCAACTGCCAGTAACAGTTAAAAGAAATCAAACATGGGACAACCCTTCAGAAACTTTAAGCCAATGCATTGCTATAGTGACCTTGCATAACTCGACAACCAAACAAGGATCTAAGGTGATTGGCAGAAATCAGAACCACCATGAACGCAATGTCACTTCTCCAGTAGTCAACATGCATATTGAAAAAAATCAATCTTTTTATTTAGCAAGCTGGTGGATAACAAGTGGGCAGGCATCTTGTATCTGCTACTAGGTCATAGTCAGGCCCTCATCCCAAGCAGAGGTGGATCAGAAGTATTTCTCAGGCCTGGCAGGTGGTTCTGGTCAGAATCAGCTCTCCACTGGACACCACAGAAGTCTCTCCATCCAAAGACACTGCCACATCTCTCCCTGGAGGAACAGAAGATTAGGTCATAATGCTTCAAGCACTAAATCCAACTAATGCAAAACAGTTGAGTATTTCCAGCTACTTTCAAACCCTGGTCAAATTAAAGTTAGTATGTATTGATGTTTGTGCAAATGTAAACCCCATAGTGCTATAGGACCAGGATTGATGGCCACCACTAAAAAAATAACTAAAGCTAGATGATTGAATTTAAATCTACCCCTAGATTCTTTTTTCTTTTTTTTAAGCCACTTACTTTGCCTGTTGCAGCTCTGTTGACAGGAGTAGTTTCCAGTAGCGTAGCACACCTCTGTACTACAGTGAATGAATACCTGGATGGAAGGAATGTTGGCATTAATTGGGATGATTCATGTACTAGAGGCAGCGCTGCAGAGTGGTCACGAGCTGGAACAGAGTCAAACCTGACCTTTACAGCCAATTTGTTTATGAATCTCTACAACGACCAATTTTGACTTAACAGCCATCCCATCTAGTGCAAAATGCTCAGTTCTGCCTCCAGTGAAAGACTTATAATGAATGTCATCCTGCAGATGGAAAGCAAACCTTTAGCTTGGTATCATTTAGCAGACACTCTTATCCAGAGTGACTTAAAGGAGAAATTAAGGTTAAGCAGCTTGCTTAAGGGCACAGATCTCACCTACTCAACGAGTCGAACCAGCAACCTCTCAGTTACTGGCCCAACACCCTTAACTGCTAGGCAGCCCCAAATAGTGGCAATTATGCAAGCCATTAAAAAGCAGTCAACAGCACCGCTGGCTTTCAACTAGTGACTTGGACGGGAGTGGAGTGCACTTCCTGGCCAATCAGTCAACCATCAGGGAGAAGAGCCCAGCAGACCACGAGGCCTTGATTGAAACACTCCTGCTGTAGTAAAGTAAAGATGCAGTACCCTGTCCTTCAGAGGGGCTAAGGTGTGCGCATCCACAAAAGTGAACATCTTGACCACAAAGCGTTTGTAGTGGGTGGGGAACACGACGCCAGACACAGGGATCACAGAGGTCAGGTAGCGGTCATCCTGAGATGGACACCTGGAGGGGGGAGGGGGAAAGTCATTGTTTGTACAACTCTAGGATCATCCTAAAGTTCCTAAGTTAACATTCTGGTTGGGAGAGCCCCAGTTAGTTGACATGTAAAGCACAGATTTAAAATTAAAGTAAGAAAGGCACAATACATGGAGAAAAAAAAAAAGCAGCAAGGCAACCATCTTAGTTCTCCAGTTACCCATCAACCAGGAGGTCCCACTTGGGCAGGCTTAGAGGACTGGGGGTGGAGGTGGCCCAGCAGTGCTCCAAATTCAGGACCAGGTTAGAGTCAGTCCTCCTCTCGATGTTAACCTCAACATAAACCGGCTCCTTTAGGACCTTGACAACTGGGTAGTCTGCCTCGCTGTAGTAGGAGGTGTAGGCTTCCACATCTGTGGAGACAGACAGAGGTTAGAATTCAAACACTTGAAGTGTAAACTTTTCAGAACGGTGCTGGCCAGCTTACACCACCCCCCTCCCCCAATAATGTTGGAACAGGCATGGTTCCACCCAGGAAGCAACACATTTGAATGTCTTGATATACATTTTCCCTCAGACACAACTACAAGCCATTAATGAAATAATTGTATTATTCCATTTCCACAACCGTTTCGCCAACTTACCTTCCACACATCCCTCGCTGTAACATTGTCCTCTGGCCAGTCGCAGCGCCACGCTGATGGGTCCAGGAACAGCAACCGGAGCAGGTGGCGCAACAATGTTCACCTCAACAATCAGTACCTCCACTGCCGTGTCAGAGTACTTACACTGGAACCGCAGCCTAGGAGAGAAACATTCCTGCTGTTATGGAATGTACATTAGGACCACCAGTATTGGGTTTCTCAACATTGATTGGGCTAGCTAGCATTTGCTGGGTACGACAAGTCGAGCGTCAAATTGGATACCAGTTAGCATCAGCTTCTTTAGTTAAATTAGTCCCCTTGAAATATCTTAGAGATGTCAAAAGAAGAAAAAAAAATTGGAGCATTTAATTGAGCCTCGGGTGGAATTGGGTGAACATTAAGCCCCTGGAGAGAAGACCCACTCAAAATGGCTGTCTCTGGTGATTGAGCCACGAGGTCCAATCCCCACATCATAGGAAGATGTCATGCTGTTCTCATAGACCACATAGCCACTGTCCTCCTGAAAAAAGGTACAAAACGCATTTAGTTGGTGTACACCAATGGGTATATAACAGCCAGGCTTTAAATGAAGAGCAACACAGGTGTTCATTTTTATCCTCACATTAGATGAGGCACACTGGGTAATTACATAATTAGCCAGTTAACTACCAGGGAGAGTAGAACCCCAGCAGTGTTTCAGACCAAGATATGATTATACCACCCCCCCGTGGAAGCTACAATGGATTGGATTCATAGAGTCACAGTGCATGGCACATTAAGACAGCTACCCACCATCAGAGTGGTGCCACATGCAGTGACAGGGAACTGGTATACAGCAAAGACTGTAGTGGTGCCAACAGGCTTACAGGGGGAATCCTGCCCACCAAGCAGACTAATGGAATCAAGGTCCAGGTTGGGCCGAGTGGAATCCCTGGCCACCACCACCACAAACTGACCATCTCTGCTACACTGAACAGTCACTGGGGAAGGAGATGGCACAGAGAGAAGACACTAACACTCCATAAATGAGTCTTACAAGTTAGAGCTTGGAAGGGAGAAGTACAAATTAGACAAACATTGTAAAAATACATTAAGAAAAACCTAAACTGCAGTAGTTGACCCACCTGCTTTCCCATAGTAGCACCGCCACCCATCAAAGCAGCAGTTGATCGAGTCACATTGAGCAATAGTAATCGCAGGGGTTCCACAAATAATCCTCTCTTCCTCCTTCACTTGGCATTTCTCTATAGGAGTGGAAGCCACTGACCTCCGGATGACCTGCGCAGCATAAGTTACAGGTCTAGGCAGATGCTGTGGACCCATTTCCCACATTAGTGCACCAAGTACATTGGTGCAGCACACAACCACTATCGTAACTTTAACCCACCCTGCCATTGTTGTACAATATTGGACTGACTCCACTGTACTTCTGTGGCTTGCTGAGGGTTTTATGCCTGAGATGTATTCATTACGGAAACCGTTTACCATTTAAGAACCAAACGGCCAACAAACAGAGCAAAACAAGAGTTTCTATTGGTCAAATGCAGGTAGGTCCGCCCCGTTTTATTCAGTTTGCTTCCGTTTAAGAAAAGTTCTGCAAAGGAATCGGAATATTGAATATACCCCTGATTGATTGTGTTGGTTTGGCGGGAGCCCCTCCTCGTTAAGAGTCAAGCCGTCGCCAGCCCTGGGTAGTTAATCAGTCAGGGCCTGGCAGGTGCAGCTCATTGACGGCTCATTTGGCTCTAGGGAGGGATCATTACCTAGGGATTGTGTCAATCAAATTGGCCAATTTAAATGCTGTGAAATTGATCAATTGTCTGGATCCATCTCAGTAGTTGAACGTTGCTTCCTCTTCTTCTGTCATTTTCACTGATCTGAGAATATAGGCTACAAAATAACCAATATTCAAAAATGTCCTTTCACCAGTCTTCTCAGCACAAACGGAGGAAGGAGGACACCATTTTTGACTATTGACATACATCCTCTATTAGTCTCCTTCACTTTCTCTCTTTCTCTCTCTCACCTTTTTCTTGTCCCCCCTTCTTCTCTCCATCTCTCTCTCCCGTGTTTAATCATAGGAGGTTGGTGGCACCTTAACTGCTGGCGAACAGGCTCGTGGTATTGGCTGGAGCGGCATAGGTGGAATGGTATCAGAATACATCAGACAAATGGTTTCCATGTGTTTGATGCCGTTCCATTGATTCCGCTCCAGCCATTAATATCAGCCGTCCTCCCCTCAGCAGCCTCCACTGTGTTTAATGTATACGTTTCAAAAGGACTTAGGCACTGAAAAAGGATCAAATATTCTCATTTTCTTGACTGCTCATCAGTCTCTAGGGATTGGGCAATACCATGAGCTTGTGCCTATCAAAGGGATCATTTGAGTACTTGAATAATGGGTTGCACTACCACTTTGGGGCCTTCTCAATAGTCTGAAGATGCTTCCTCTTCTTGTCCCCTCTCCTTCATTTTCACCAAAAACCTATATGAGGGACACCTTTTAGATCGTCCTTAAGACTATTGAAATGCAGCCACTATTTCTCCTTCCTTCCCCTTCCATCTCTCCCTCCCTAATTCTCTCTTGCCCTCCCCCTTCTCATCCCTCTGTCCTCCTCTCTCTCTCTCCCATGTGTGATTAATGTATTATATTAAGCAGAACTCAGAAGCTGGTTGTGTAAGCTGAGGGTCATAAAGAATACTTAAAAATGATCTAATATTCTCTTTCTCTTCCCTTCCTGCCCCTCTCCCTCCCCGCTCTCATGTAGATGTATGGGCGTTACACACAGGAGCTCGGTGTGTACGCCAAGGAGGAGGCGGCCCGCCTGCGTGATGGCGGGGGGCTGCGGAGGGTCACCAGTGTTCGCAGTCGGTCGGCAGAGCTGCTGGAGTATGAGAAAGACCCTTGCGCTAAGTGTCATGGTGAGTGACCGACTGATGGTAACATGACCACTCATATTTACTGACCTGTGTAATGACCACAGAAATACTACAGTGCCAAGTATCAGAGTGAGCGAGTACCGTGCTCCTATGACCGCTCCTATGACTGCACCACAACCACTGAATTGTCAGCATCATCCTACGCTGCACTAACCACCTCACTGACCACAATCTCAGTTAACCCAGAACTAAAGTCTTGCGTAATTGGTCAAGATGCTCGAAAAAGTTCTGGGTCCATATGTTTTAATTAAGAGAAGAGAGAGAACGGGGATCGGAACCAGAACGAAGAGCTCCACCCTTTCTCTTTGCAAGTTACGGGCATGTCTATGGGCCAAATGTCCCCTCCCCTTCTTAAATTCGAAAGATGATAACACCTGCGAACTCGTGATTTGTCCAAATAACCAGTGACGGAAAACCCAAGTACCGAAACGAATGTTGCTCGTGATCTCACGCATCTCGCTATATCATGACAGATCTGCGGTACCATCTATGTTCACCCAGTCTTTCCACGAGAGATAACCCAGACCATAGCCTGACCTGACCTGACCTGACCTGACCATAACCTGACCTGACCATAGCCTGACCTGACCTGACCATAACCTGACCTGACCTGACCTGACCTGACCTGACCATAGCCTGACCTGACCTGACCTGACCATAACCTGACCTGACCATAACCTGACCGGACCTGACCTGACCTGACCATAGCCTGACCTGACCATAACCTTGACCTGACCTGACCTGACCATAACCTGACCTGACCTGACCATAGCCTGACCTGACCTGACCATAACCTGACCATAACCTGACCGGACCTGACCTGACCTGACCATAGCCTGACCTGACCATAACCTGACCGGACCTGACCTGACCTGACCATAGCCTGACCTGACCATAACCTGACCTGACCTGACCTGACTTGACCATAACCTGACCTGACCTGACCTGACCATAGCCTGACCTGACCTGACCATAACCTGACCTGACCTGACCTGACCATAGCCTGACCTGACCTGACCTGACCATAACCTGACCTGACCTGACCATAACCTGACCTGACCTGACCTGACTTGACCATAACCTGACCTGACCTGACCTGACCTGACCATAGCCTGACCTGACCTGACCATAGCCTGACCTGACCTGACCATAGCCTGACCGGACCTGACCTGACCATAGCCTGACCTGACCATAACCTGACCTGACCATAGCCTGACCTGACCATAACCTGACCTGACCATAACCTGACCTGACCATAGCCTGACCTGACCATAACCTGACCATAACCTGACCTGACCTGACCATAACCTGACCTGACCTGACCATAACCTGACCTGACCTGACCATAACCTGACCATAACCTGACCTGACCATAACCTGACCTGACCATAACCTGACCTGACCATAACCTGACCTGACCTAACCTGACCTGACCTGACCATAACCTGACCTGACCATAACCTGACCTGACCTGACCTGACCATAACCTGACCTGACCATAACCTGACCTGACCTGACCTGACCTGACCATAACCTGACCTGACCTGACCATAACCTGACCTGACCTGACCTGACCATAACCTGACCTGACTTGACCGCTCTGCCCTATTGAACACAGAACACATTTGAAGAGAGGTTCTGATGTTACTGGTGCATCCTATCAGCCTCTAAATGAGAGAGATGGGTAAAGTTGACGCTTATGACACAGCATGATGACCGATGACCAATCCTGTGCCATGGCCTCGTGGGTGACGACACTGCTCTTCTGCCAATGTAAAAAAAAAAAAAACAGCCCCCTCTGCTGGTAATGAATGGTCACTTTGTGTGTCTGTGATGACGAGGGCTGCTGCTGTGCATGTCAATAGCTCCTCTGTCACCTTCATCTTTACTGCGTCACACCTTTCAACCTCCTGGCTTTTCTCTCCAGAGTAGTACGACATGATGAGGGACAGGAACAAGGAGAGGATGTGCGTGTGAGTGCATGCGTGACTGAGAGAGAGAGAGAGAGAGACAGACAGAGAGAGGTAGAAAGAGAAATAAAAATAAAGTAGCATCACTATCTTTGTGGTGATTTAAAATGCATGTGACTGTGTAGGCTGAAGTTTATGGCTGTGTTCCAACTGCTTTCTCTCCGTGTCTCCTACACACCATGCCCTTGTGGCTATTGAGCCGATTACGATTGGATAGGTGAAAGCATTATCGTAAATACTCTAGCTGACTGGGACAGAGCTTAATGAAAAGATATGTAGCCAGAGTGGTTGGTTTTTTCCTCTGTTAATAAGATAGCAATCAGAAGTAGTTGCTGATCAAGTGTAGTACCTATTGTTGTGTTCAGTGACCAATTTATTTATTCTCAGTCTATGAGAGAGAGAGAGAGAGAGAGAGAGAGAGAGAGAGAGAGAGAGAGAGAGAAAATATACAGTGACAGTATATGTGTGTTTATATTTGTACTAGGAAGCCTGGTTTCCGTTCAGTCTAGAATGAATGGCGGCTGGCGCTTAGGATAAAACGTATCTATAGAGTTAAAAGGGTACCGGCACTCAAACCTTGAAGAGGAATAACCCAATGAGGCCCGAGATGCAAAAGGCATAACAAAGGGTGAAATTTCACGGGTCTGTAAAATAAAAGGACACAACTCAGCCTCTCTTCAATAAGACTCTTAAGTACCGGCGAGATCTTGCCACGTTCTGGTACATGTTGCATAACTCGAGGAGAGCAGAGCCCAGCCATCCTCCCCACCGGAGGAGTAGGAGGATGTGTGTCTGCCTCTGTTCTACTCCACATCCAGAGCCACGGTTTGAGAGCCCTGCCTACACACGCCGTCAAAAAGGCCGAGCTGCTCATCGTGACGGTTAGCTCTAGAGAGCGAAAGCGGCTTAGCTAAGATGGAGAGAGCGCTAACGTGCTACGCTAACACTTAATCCAGCGTGACTGACTCCTCGCGCTCGCCACCATTGGCCGTCTACTGTGTTCTATGTTGAACATGTAGTTCTACTGCCTTTTATTGTGACGGTCTGCGTGCATTAACTTCCATAGGCCGCGTGTTGAAATCGTTCTTTTTTACAACCTGGGGTTGTGGGGGGAAAGAGCCCAGATGACAGGTTGTGGTTTCCGGTATTTGTTTATCCTGTGTCAGGGGTTCTTCCAGAATTCCTTTGAGATGCGCCAGTGCCTCTCATGAAATGGGCTTTTCCCATGTCGGTCACTGGTTGCTGGTGATTGTTGTGGCCTATGCTTTGCGCTGAGGGATTTTACACTCACATTTGTTTTGATTGCTTTGGCCCACGTGTCACTATATCATGTCTTTTTGTACGATTCACATTACGAACAGAATAAGCTATTAATTTACGTGGGGATAAAAATGTGCATCTGGCAGACGGTGTGCGTTTTGGATTGAGAAGAAGACGTCGGTCACGCTGCTGTGGATATAAGGACGGGCCAAGTCGCCCATGCAAGCACCGGGCAGGGGGCCACCCACCACGTGCCAAACTAGTGTGTGTTTGTGTGTGTATCTGTTAGCCAGAAAGTCTTCCTGAGATGACATAGGTACCACTAGCAGTGGTACCACTAGTCAATGGGATATCGTGGAATAGTCTGTACGACAATACTTTCCTGTGAACATTTAGTGAAACATGTCGTCCTGCACTGGGACCAACCTCTATTGTGGAAAGGTCTGTACAACAATCATTTCCAGGGAACCTTTTGGATCCCATATATTTTTTATTAAATTCAGAAAAAAATGTAAATTACAAGGCCATATACATGATTAGGGGAGATAAAATGGGAGGTTTCAACGCAGGGATTAGACCCCGGTCTCCGTCGGGAACACATGTGTGTCGAGAGAGGAGAATGTTACCTCTTGATCCCGGACCTGTACCCTAAACATTTTGGCTGAAAATTCAACATGCACAAAGACAAATTCCCCCAACCAACCAAACGAGTAAGTTGAAATGGAATTTTATTCAAAATTCTGTCTTGTAGGGGACTCGCCTATCAAGATAACAATGAGAATATACAGTGAGCTCCAAAAGTATTTGAACAGTGACAAATGTGTTGTTGTACATTAGCAGATGTCACAAAGTGCTATACAGAAACCCAGCCTAAAACCCCAAACAGCAACCACTGCAGATATAGAAGCACGATAGCTAGTAAAAAACTCCCCAGAAAGGCAGGAACCGATAAAGAAACCGAGAGAGGAACCAGGCTCTGAGTGGTGGCTAGTCCTCTTCTGGCTGTATCGGGTGGAGATTTATAAGAGTACATGACCAGATTGTTCTTCAAGATGTTCAAATGTTCATAGATGACCTGCAGGGTCAAATAATAATCACAGTGGTTATATAGGATGCAACAGGTCAGTACTTCAGGAGTAAACGCCAGTTGCCTTTTCATAGCCGAGCATTCAGAGGTCGAGAGAGAGAGGTCGAGAGAGAGAGAGTCGAAAACAGCAGGTCCGGGACAAGGTAGCATATCCGGTGAACGGGTCAGGATTCCATAGCCGCAGGCAGAACAGTTGAAACTGGAGCAGCAGCACAACCAGGTGGACTGGGGACAGCCAGGAGTCTTCAGGCCAGGTAGTCCTGAGGCATGGTCCTAGGGCTCAGGTCCTCCAGGAGGAGAGAGAGAATTAGAGGGACCCTACTTAAATGAACACAGGACACCAGTTCTTGAATGTCTCCATTGATCTTCGGTCCTGGCAGTTCTGTGCAGAATCAGGACAACTGAGCTTTGGAGAAGTACGCAGATTTAAAAAGGAGTCCGTAATTTGCTTTCTAATGATCAGGATCTATTCATCAAAGAAGTTTATGAATTCATCACTGCTGAAGTGAAAGCCATCCTCTCTTGGGGAATGCTGTTTTTTAGTTAGTTTTGCGACAGTATCAAAAATAGATTTTGGATTGTTCTCATTCTCCTCAATTAGGTTTTAAAAATAGGATGATCTAGCAGCAATGAGGGCTCTTCAGTATTGCACGGTACTGTCTTTCCCAGCTAGTCAGAATACTTCCATTTTGGCTTGCTTCAGGGCTCAGGTATTTTCTGCATACCGGGGAGCTAATTAACAAAACTAGGTCCAGAGTATGACTGTGGCAGTGAGTAGGTCCGGAGACATGTTAGACAAAATCCACTGAGTCGATGATGCCTCTGTAAGTCTTTTGGAGTGGGTCTGTGGACTTTTCCATGTGAATATTGAAGTCACCAAAAATTGGAATATTATCTGCCATGACTACAAGGTCCGATAGGAATTCAAGGAACTCAGTGATGAATGCTGTATATGGCCCAGGAGGACTATAAAACAGTAGCTTTAAAAAGTGATTGAGTAGGCAATATAGATTTCATGACTAGAAGCTCAAAATATGAAAACACTGTCGGAAATGCTAGCAACACCTCTGCCTTTGCATAGGAGATATGGACACTAGTGTAACCAGGAGGAGATGCCTCCTTTAACACAGTAAATGTATCAGGCTTGAGCCATGTTTCAGTCAGACCAATCACATCAAGACTATGATCAGTGATTAGTTCATCGACTATGACTGCCTTGGAAGTGAGGGATCTAACATTAAGTAACCCTATTTTGAGATGTGAGATATCACAATCTTTTTCAATAATGATAGGAATGTTTAGTTTTGCCTAAACTAGATCGAGGCATGGACACAGTCTCAATGGGGATAACTGAATTAAGTGATAATGCATGAGAACTCAGTGTTTGGAGGATATATTCATTGAGGGCCAGCAAACCGTGCCAATATATCCTCCAAACATCGCTTTCGAGGGCATTATCAATTTTATATAACGAGTTACCAACATATTCAAATCATGATTGACATATTTTCATTAAAAACTTTATTTTGATTAATTTCTGTCACGCCCTGACCTTAGTTATGTTTGTTTTATTTTTATTTTGGTTAGGTCAGGGTGTGACGAGGGTGGTATGTGTGTTTTTATCTTGTCTAGGGTTTTTTGTACATCTTTGGGGTTTTGGTTTGTCTAGGTATATATAGGTCTATGGTGGCCTGAATTGGTTCCCAATCAGAGGCAGCTGTTTGTCGTTGTCTGTGATTGGGGATCCTATTTAGGTTACCATTTTCCATGTTGGTTTTGTGGGTTATCTTCTATGTTTAGTTGCCTGTTCTGCACTAGCCATATAGCGTCACAGTTTGTTTTGTTGTTTTGTATAGTTTTGTTCAGTGTTCTCTCTTTCATTATTAGAGTTATGTGCGCTTACCACGCTGCGAATTGGTCTCCTCCATACAACGACCGCGACAGAATAACCCACCAAACCAGGACCAAGCAGCGTGAAAAGAAGGAACAGTGCTTAATGGGAAAATGGACCTGGGAGGAGATATTAGATGGAGCAGGACCCTGGACACAGCCGGGGGAGTATCACCGTCCTAAGGAAGAGTTAGAGGCAGTGAAAGTGGAACGGCGATACTACGAGGAGAAATACAGGAGAATAGAGGAACAGCGAAGATATGAAGGTACACAGCTAGCACAGAAGTCCGAGAGGCAGCCCCAAGATATTTTGGGTGGGGGGCACACGAGGAGATTGGCTGAGTCAGGTAGGAGACCTGAGCCAACTCCTCGTGCTTACCATGGGGAGCGTGTAACTGGTCAGGCACGGTGTTATGCAGACATTGGCGCGGTGTCTCCAGTGCGCTATTCTAGCCCGGTGCGCTCTATACCAGCTCCTCGCATTTGCATGGCTAGAATGGGTATCCAGCCAGGACGTATTGAGCCAGCTCTATGTTCTGGATCTCCAATGCACCTCCACGCACTCGCCCTGAGGTGCGTGTGACCAGTCCGGTACCACCAGTTCCGGCACCACGCACCAGGCCTCTGGTGCGCCTCCAGGGTCCAGTACGCCCTGTTCCTGCTCCTCGCACTCGCTCTGAGGTGTGTGTCCCCAGCCCGGTACCACCAGTGCCAACAGTACCCAGTCCAGAGCGTCCTGCGACAGTACCTAGTCCAGAGCGTCCGGCGACAGGCCACAGACCGGAACCTCCAACGACGGGCCTTTAGTCCATTATTGGACTTATATATATATGGAGATATGGGCATGGGACTTCTTGCCTTGCTGCTGAGTGGCTTTACTTACTATATTGATACTGAACGTTCTTTTTCAGTTTTATGTCTGCATACTTATCTGCCTCTCCCGCGAATGTGTCGCAAATGTCATGCGCTCGTTCTCTTTTTTAAGTGCAACAGCAGTGCTTTCAGCCTAGCATCACCGCTATGGTGTAAAGTTTGAATATCTGCTCCCATTTATTCCAACGTGTCCTGACGGAACTGGGGTCACTTTCAGTTTTAAACTGTGCGATTGATGGCGCCATTTCAATGTCCCTTTAGCTAGCTACCAGCTTGTTAGCTTGCAAGCGTTAGCGTACTAGCCTAGCTTGCTAATCACGAGTGAAAATCCTTTACTTGCCCGAAAGTAAAATTCAGTTGAATGTTTGTTTTCTTGCTTGTAAATCCATCTCGTTTTTAATCCTCGTCGCCATGGTAATACTCCATATGCATGAATAATAAAGTAATGTCCAGACACAGTTCAGTTGATGGTCGTTTATCTAGAAGCGTTGCATGGTTGACACAATCATGTTCAGTGGTTGACTGACAACCATAACCTGTAGTACTATGGCTCTACCACGAGGTGTCCTATTACACTAGTGTAGTCGTAAACAATGTAATCAATGTTACTGCACTGTCGGACCTAGAAAATTACATGTATGTGTGCCTGTGTGCGCGTATTCCAACTCAATGTGTTTGTGTGCATACGTGTGTGTGTGTGTGTGTGCATGCTCGCCTGAGTGTGTCTGCACGCCCGTGCGCATGGGCAAGGGAGGTGCCAGTCAGCAGGTGCCCTGGCTGGTGGTTGTCAACGGGGCCTATCATGTTGCCATGAACACAGTTGTGCCCCTGCTTCCCCACTGTTCCCTTGGGGACCTCAATGTCCCCCTGTGACCTGCCCCATCACTCTCTGTCTGTCAGCTGTTCTCTCCCGCTCTCTCTCTCGCTCTCAATTCAATTCAAAGGGCTTTATTGGCATGGGAAACATATGTTTTCATTGCCAAGTGAAGTAGATAATAAACAAAAGTGAAGTAAACAATAATATATCTCTCTCCGCCTGCTGTTAACTGCGGTTCTGTCTCTCTTGATTTATCATGCCTCTCCCTCTTATCTCTTTCCTTTTCCCCCTCTTCCTCCATCTTTCTCTCTCACTTGTCCATCTCTCCCTCCCCATGTCAATATTCCTCTCGCCATCTCTCACAAAGATAAGACCATGTTTGGATTTCAAATCAGTAGTACACGTTTATTGAAGGATAAAGTCATATTTATGTCCTTGTGGCAGTGAAGGGGCATTGGCTAAGTACAGAAGATGTCCAGCGACTGTGTCAGTAGAGCACGTTGGGTGTCTAGAGGGACACAGTCTACGAATGCTCTAGATACAGAACATTGAGTCCCAATGGAGCCTCTTTTCACTGACCTAACTTTATCTATATATATATTTTGCATACCTGCCCATAGCCTCTCAAAGGTTCTGTCCCAAATAGGACCCTATCCCCTAGTGCACGACTTTTGGGGCCCATAGGGCTCTGGTCAAAAGTAGTGCACTTTAAAGGGAATAGGGTGCCGTTTGGCACACGGCCTTTGAGAGGCTATGGGCTGATATAGGACAAAGACAGACGTATAGAGCAATTGAAAGAAACTTGAATGAAATAGTTTGGTCAGCTAAAAAAGGCTTCATTGGTCTCAATGTATTCTCCTTTTCTGTAAACTGGCAAACGTCTGGAACTCTACTGGTCCAGTATTTAGAGAATGTAAAGACTGTCCCTCAAGACACTCTGTGTTCTGCTGACACAGTTTGCTGTGCATTTTCTGTATTTAATGAATGTCCCTTCGTTGCCACAATGATACTAATATTACTTTACCTTACAAAAACATATACTATAGTGCAGTTTGTATAGTGCAGTTTGATTAGTGCAGTTTAAGGCGATTTTTACAGTTAACAACTATTTCACATGCTGATATTGACTTTGGTATTACTGAGTTATCATTGGCTAGAACTCGAATTGCTAGGGGCCTGGCCCACGTGGAGGAAAATGTAGGGAAAATGGCGCAGCAGAGCTTTCAAACTAGGGATTTCGTGGCTAATCGAGGTAAGACAGTAATTCTACTAATACATTATTCATGTATGAATTACACATGATACATCCAGCCCAAAGAGGGATGTTTGAGAAAATACTTAATAATCGCCAAAATTCCGGAGCATGCCTTTAAAGAAAAAATACACCCAGAACCACGAATTCCTATAATTTACAGAGTTAAGTAACACTATGTGAGAACAACACGTTTTGTTTTTCAAGTCAAGTTTTTATTATCACATACACAAGTACAGTGAAATGCCTTTCTTGCTTGCTCTTTCCCAACAATGCAGTAATAATCAATATCAGTAGTACTATATTTTTTGTAATAAAAAAAATTAAGTAGAACAAAAACACACAAGACATGATATTAAGAACACGCAAAAGTAAGTAAGCTACACTTGAAGTTGGAAGTTTACATACTCCTTAGCCAAATACATTTAAACTCAGTTTTTCACAATTCCTGACATTTAATCCTAGTAAAAATTCCATGATCTTAGGTCAGTTAGGATCACCACTTTGTTTTATGCATGGGAAATGTCAGAATAAAAGTAGAGAGAATGATTTATTTCAGCTTTTATTTCTTTCCCACAATAAGTGGGAAAGATTAAAAAAAATAAGAATTTTGGCCCATTCCTCCTGACAGAGCTGGTGTAACTGAGTCAGGTTTGTAGGCCTCCTTGCTCGCACACGCTTTTTCAGTTCTGCCCCCAAATTTTCTATAGGATTGAGGTCAGGGCTTTGTGATGGTCACTCCAACACCTTGATTTTGTTGTCCTTAAGCCATTTTGCCATAACTTTGGAAGTATGCTTGGGGTCATTGTCCATTTGTAAGACCCATTTGCGACCAAGTTTTAACTTCCCTCCTGCAGCAAAGCACTCCCACAACGTGATGCTGCCACACCCGTGCTTCGCGGGTGGGATGGTGTTCTCAAGCTTGCCAATTGGCTGGGAAAGATGGGCTTGGGAAAGATGAAGGTTGAAAGTCATGCGTCCTCCGATACACAACCCAACCAAGCCGCACTGCTTCTTAACACAGCGCGCATCCAACCCGGAAGCCAGCCGCACCAATGTGTCGGAGGAAACACTGTGCACCTGGCAACCTTGGTTAGCTCGCACTGCGCCCGGCCCGCCACAGGAGTCGCTGGTGCGCGATGAGACAAGGACATCCCTACCGGCCAAGCCCTCCCTAACCCAGACGATGCTAGGCCAATTGTGCGTTACGACAGATCCTGGGCACGAACCCAGAGTCTCTGATGGCACAGCTGGCGCTGCAGTACAGCGCCCTTAACCACTGCGCCACCCGGGAGGCCCAAGTCTCTCTCTTTCCACCCATCACTAAGTCCACTCATTCCCTTTCTCATTCATTCAGCTCAATATGTTGGAATGCATCTATCCATCCTTCCCACTGGCTTTTCACACAGTGTTCCTTCTGTACACATTTCTCTTTTCTTATATTTTTTGTGCTCTCTCTCTCTGCCTGTTACTGTGACTATTCCTCTTGTGCTTCATTTTCCTATGGTTTTCCCTCTCTCCTTTCTCTCCCACCCATCTTTCCCTTTCCTCCCTCTCTCCTCTCCCCCTCTGTCCAGTGTGTACGTCTCGCTGTCAGAAGTTCCTGATCTCGCGTGTGGGCGAGGACTGGATCTTTCTCATCCTACTGGGTCTGGTCATGGCCCTGGTCAGCTGGGTGATGGACTATGCTATCGCCTTTTGTCAGCAAGGTGAGAGAGAGGGATGAAGTGGGAGAGAGATGGAGGGAGGGAGGGAGAGAGAGAGAGAGAGAGAGAGAGGGAGAGGGATATTCTTGGGTGTAGTCATGGCCCTGGTCAGAGAAGTCAGATGGATAGCCTAGGCTCTAAGGGTATGGAAGGAGAGAGAGAGAGGGACAGAGGAGGGAGAAAGAAAGAAGAGAGAACAGAGGGAGGGAGAAAGAGAGATTCAGAGGGAGGGAGAGAGTCATGGCCCTGGAGGGAGGGAGGTCAGAACTAACAGAGGGAGGGAGAGAGGAACGGAACAGAGGGAGGGAGAGAGAGAGAGGGGACGGAGGGAGGAGAAAGAGAGAATGGGACGGGACGGAGGGAGGGAGAGAGAGAACGGGACAGAGGGAGGGAGAGAGAGAACGGGACGGGACGTGACGGAGGGAGGGAGAGAACGGGAAGGAGGGAGGGAGAAAGAGAGAACGGGACGGACGGAGGGAGGGAGAGAGAGAGAGACGGGACGGGACAGAGGGAGGGAGAGAGAGAGAGACGGGACGGGACGGAGAGAGGGAGAGAGAGAGAACGGGACGGAGGGAGGGAGAAAGAGAGAACGGGACAGAGGGAGGGAGAAAGAGAGAAACGGAACAGAGGGGGAGAGGAGAGAACGGGACGGAGGGAGGGAGAAAGAGAGAATGGGACGGGACGGAGGGAGGGAGAGAGAGAACGGGACGGAGGGAGGGAGAGAGAGAACGGGACGGGACGGAGGGAGGGAGAGAGAGAGAACGGGACGGAGGGAGGGAGAAAGAGAGAACGGGACGGGACGGAGGGAGGGAGAGAGAGAACGGGACAGGACGGAGGGAGGGAGAAAGAGAGAACGGAACAGAGGGAGGGAGAAAGAGAGAACGGAACAGAGGGAGGGAGAGAGAGAGAACGGGACGGAGGGAGGGAGAAAGAGAATGGGACGGGATGGAGGGAGGGAGAGAGAGAGGGACAGAGGGAGGGAGAGAGAGAACGGGACGGGACGGACGGAGGGAGAGAGAGAGAACGGGACGGAGGGAGGGAGAAAGAGAGAATGGGACGGGACGGAGGGAGGGAGGGAGAGAGAGAACGGGACAGGACGGAGGGAGGGAGAAAGAGAGAACGGAACAGAGGGAGGTAGAAAGAGAGAACGGGACGGGACGGAGGGAGGGAGAGAGAGAACGGGACGGGACGGAGGGAGGGAGGGAGAGAGAGAGAGAACAGGACGGGACGGAGAGAGGGAGAGAGAGAGAACGGGACGGAGGGAGGGAGAAAGAAAGAACAGAACAGAGGGAGGGAGAGAGAGAAAGGGACGGAGGGAGGGAGAAAGAGAGAACGGGACGGGACGGAGGGAGGGAGAGAGAGAACGGGACAGGACGGAGGGAGGGAGAAAGAGAGAACGGAACAGAGGGAGGGAGAAAGAGAGAACGGAACAGAGAGAGGGAGAGAGAGAGAACGGGACGGAGGGAGGGAGAAAGAGAGAATGGGACGGGACGGAGGGAGGGAGAGAGAGAACGGGACGGGACGGAGGGAGGGAGAAAGAGAGAACGGGACGGGACGGAGGGAGGGAGAGAGAGAGAGCGGGACAGAGGGAGGGAGAAAGAGAGAACGGAACAGAGGGAGGGAGAGAGAGAGAACGGGACGGAGGGAGGGAGAAAGAGAGAATGGGACGGGACGGAGGGAGGGAGAAAGCGAGAAAGGTAGCTGGCGTGAGAGCGAGAGAGATATTCCGAGCCTCCCTAGTTTAAAAAAAAGTTTATTTAATTGGTTTAATGTATCTCTGTGTGTCTGTGCAGCTCAGAAGTGGATGTACGGGGGACTGGACAGTAACATGCTCCTGCAGTACCTGGCATGGGTCACCTACCCAGTGGTGCTCATCACTTTCTCAGCAGGGTTCACACAGATACTGTCCCCGCAGGCCGTGGGTAAGAGACACACCCACGCTGAAGTGTGACACACACACATACACAATTACATGAATCGGCGCGCAGACACACACACACACACATGTACTCTCTCATTCAATTTCACCTCACACCTAAATTCATTGCTAATCATGCACACTCATATATGTAAATACCTCATTTACATACAGAATGAAACACTGTGCATGATTGTTTAAAGGTCACAGATGTATGGAGTGGACTCCGTTCACAAGAGTAGTTGGCAAAGGTTATACAACTTCAGGACATCCTTGACCATATCCTTGAAACCGCTAGTACTGACAGCCTTGAATACATACATAATCTTGAAGTTGATGCATGAATATACCTTTTAATCCCCTTCCTTCTCTCTCCCTCCTCCCTCCCCCTCCTCCGGCCCTCTCCTCTCCCACCTCTGCTCTTCCTCCTTTCTCTCCTCTTCTTTCTCAGGTTCGGGTATCCCAGAGATGAAGACCATTCTGAGAGGCGTAGTGCTGAAGGAATATCTCACCTTTAAAACCTTTGTGGCCAAAGTTATTGGGCTGACCTGTGCTCTGGGCAGTGGCATGCCCCTGGGAAAGGAGGTGGGAAACCCCTAGTGGACTGTTACAGAATGAAAGGGATATGTTTGAAATTCCTGCGTTCGTGTTTATCAAGCATCTCAGAGTAGAAGTGCTGATCTAGGAACGGTTTGCCTTTAGATCATAATGAATAAGGTTATGGACACGGGGCGACCTGATCCTAGATCAGAAGTCCTACTCTGAGAGGCTTTATGTATACGGGCCCTGATCTGAAATTGGTTTAGTTCTGGCTTTTTTTTCTCCCTTTCCCCCTCCCTCATCCTATAAACCCCTACCCCTCCATCTCTCTCTTTCTCTCTCTCTCTCTCTCCTCCGATCACTCTCACAGGGCCCGTTCGTTCATGTGGCCAGTCTCTGTGCAGCCCTCCTGAGCAAGTTCTTGGCTGCCTTGTTTGGTGGACTCTACAAGGTGAGAGACCCCCCCCCACCACACACACACACACACATACACATACACACACATATACCCACACCTAACCTTTAACCCTTCACACACGCTGATTCCCACTCAATTTGGTTTAGTACCTGTGTGGTACCTGTCTGACCAGCCTGCCACCCCTCCAGGACCCACTCTCACCTCCACTCACCTGAGTCCAACCCTGGGCTGGCTCCTGTCTATGGTTCTCAGTCTGCCAAGAGATTACTTTCTCTGCCATACACCACCCAAGACTTGGAGGAAGAGGAGGAAAAGGAGGAGGAGGAGAACAAGGAGAGGGAGGGAAAGGGAGATGAAGGAAGAAAGTGTCAAGTCAGCAAGAGTCAAATAAGACTGTCTACTTTATAGAGCTTCCATATTGATCGGTGTCAGCGCTCAATCCATTTGAACCCAGTCACTATAAGAGATTGCATATACTTTCCGTCCCAAAAAAAACAACACAATGACGCATCAAAGAGAATATCCCAGAAGATTTTGGTCTCTGCTTTTCTTCTTTTGAACCCTTAGGTACTCACTCAGATTTCTGTCTTTTCCCACTTACTGCTTAAGGAAGAGCCCTTTGAGGGAAACAAGGTACGAGTGCACGTGTGTCTGAGTATGTGCACATCTGAGAGTTTCCACGTTTCATGTACACATGTTGGAGCGTCATGTGAGCATCATTCCATTTCTAATCCAGGGTTCCTATTATATTCTATGTGAATGACACATGACATCTCCCTTGACTTCATGTTAGTCTGTTCATTCTAGAATTCCTCTCTGTGACTCCATTGTATATTTCAATGCCCTAGGCCTTCCCTCTTTACCAGAAATGTGTATATGTGTATGTGTGTTTACATGTGTGTGTGTATGTACTATGGGTGCTTGCACATACGTGTGTGTGTGTTCCTATTCCTACAGAATGAGCTGAGGAACACTGAGATGCTATCAGCAGCGTGTGCAGTGGGGGTAGGCTGCTGCTTCGCTGCCCCCATTGGAGGTAATTAGAATATACTTTTGGTGAGAAATACAATAAGTGAAAGAATGGTGTTACTGCAAAAGTGTGTGTGTGTGTGTGTGTGTGTGTGTGTGTGTGTGTGTGTGTGTGTGTGTGTGTGTGTGTGTGTGTGTGTGTGTGTGTGTGTGTGTGTGTGTGTGTGTGTTGCAGGTGTGCTCTTCAGCATTGAGGTAACGTCTACGTTCTTTGCGGTGAGGAACTACTGGAGGGGCTTCTTCGCTGCCACCTTCAGCGCCTTCATCTTCAGAGTATTGGCTGTGTGGAACCAGGACGAAGGTGAGGCGGTGTGTGTGAGTGTGTGTAAGGGGAAGAGCTTTGGGTCTACGTCACTGAGTCAATAGTTAGTCGGTGGTGACTCATGTTATTTCTCTTTCTCTCTCTTCTCTCTATGTCTGTCTTTCACTCAGAGACCATCACAGCCCTCTTTAAGACACGTTTCCGCCTGGACTTCCCCTTTGACCTCCAGGAGCTGCCAGCCTTCGCGATCCTGGGGTACGGTTTCTTGTTTGTCTTTTGTGTCCAACACGCCCAGGTCTGACTCCTCATTCTGATCACTTCAATGGTTATTGGCTTCAATGACTATTGGCTTCAATGGCTATTGAACTAGAATGGTGACACTGTCCCCTCTCCTCCTCAGGATTGCGTGTGGTTTTGGTGGGGCTCTCTTTGTCTACCTGAACAGACTGATAGTAGAGTGTATGAGGAAACAGAAGACAATCAATAAGTTCCTGCTCAGGAAGTGAGTCTAATACACACGCGCACGCGCACACACACACACACACACACACACACACACACACACACACACACACACACACACACACACACACACACACACACACACACACACACTTCATACACTGCTACACACACCAAACACACACACACAGCGCCGGCTCACCCTTTACGTGGACCACACACTGCGCATTGGCGGCTCAGACAAAATAAAACATGTTTTACAAATTTGAGAGAGAGTTTGAAAGAAAACACTTTTGAGAGTTGGAATTCTATAATACACCAAGTGCAGCACGACTACAAATAAACTAACATTCTCTCAAGTCATGTTTTGGACCCAAGGGTTATGAGGTGTGGGGCCCACAACCATATCTCACTTTGGGCCCCAAAAGGCTAAAGCCCTGAGTTCTTTCGTACATGAACAGCAGTGTATTATAGTGATGATAAACACTGTAAAACAGGATGGGAGCACCTGAGCAACACCCACTTTTTCAACCAGAAAATGATCATGATCCTTTGGGTAATTTGTTATTTTCAATGATTAGTAATGTTTTGAGCTAGTAGGTGTGTCCATGTTATATATGATATAATAATGAACAGATTGCATTTTGCGTCCAGGTCACCTCAAGATGAATGGCTTTGACCACTCTAATGTTTTACTTCCTTCCGCACACCACTGTTTTAGTTCAGGGCCGTTAGAAAGCACTACCGTAGTTGCACCACTGTTTTAGTTCAGGGCTGTTAGAAAGCACTACCGTAGTTCCACCACTGTTTTAGTTCAGGACCGTTAGAAAGCACTACCGTTTACACCACTGTTTTAGTTCAGTGCCGTTAGAAAGCACTACCGTAGTTACACCACTGTTTTAGTTCAGGGCCGTTAGAAAGCACTACCGTAGTTGCACCACTGTTTTAGTTCAGTGCCGTTAGAAAGCACTACCGTAGTTACACCACTGTTTTAGTTCAGTGCCGTTAGAAAGCACTACCGTAGTTACACCACTGTTTTAGTTCAGTGCCTTTAGAAAGCACTACCGTAGTTACACCACTGTTTTAGTTCAGTGCCTTTAGAAAGCACTACCGTAGTTACACCACTGTTTTAGTTCAGTGCCTTTAGAAAGCACTACCGTAGTTACACCACTGTTTTAGTTCAGTGCCGTTAGAAAGCACTACCGTAGTTACACCACTGTTTTAGTTCAGTGCCTTTAGAAAGCACTACCGTAGTTACACCACTGTTTTAGTTCAGGGCCGTTAGAAAGCACTACCGTAGTTACACCACTGGTGTATAAAAGGCACCTGCAAAATATATATATTTTTATCTATTTTGTTGTTGTTTTTTATGTTGTTTCATGTCCGACGGTGTTGGTCACATGGTGTTGTTACATATCATTTGAGTGCGCAACGCGAACAAATTCAATTTGTAATTCCACTTTTCCTGTAAGAGCCATGATGAGCATGAGCAGCCTCTGACTCTGCCTTCCATCAGCCTACTAAAGGTTGCAACTTTGCAGACAACTGCATGTCCGGTAGGGACCTCGCAATTGAGAATTAATCAGTCGGTCTAATATTACGTGATTAAATCTGTGGGGGGGGGGATCCTCCCCAAACTGTGTAGAGGCATTTAACACCATTCTGCACTTTGCCATCCATTTCCCAACATCAATCGGTTAAATGACATTGTTAAAACATTTTCATTCAGTTACAAAAGTAACAGTCCTGGGTGAGCCCACCGTGGCCGCTTTGAGGTGACAATGTAGCCAATATGTATGCGCTAAATGGAAAAGCACAGGATCATTTGTTTTGTCGATATAAAACAAACAGCTCTGCTTGGCTTGGTAAGGAACAGATCGAAATTCACTGGGGGGAGCGGCTGGTCCAACTCAAGATGTCATAAAAAAATGATGCACCCCCTTCCCAAAGTCAAATATTTCCGCATATAAATAAATGTAACACCCTCCCCCTCATAGAATGAACTCAAACTAATGTTTACGACCACAAATAACAATAACTGTCGCGACCCTGTGTTTATAAATATGGATATTTTTATGGGTACAGTCGCAGGGCTACGAGCTCACTCTCCCTGCTTGTTTCATTACACTACGATCAGCCGGCTGCAGACAATGATCAGCTAGGGGGAAATCAGATTTTTTACATTTGGAAGCCATATTTATGATTATATAAAATATACGCAACAAATTCTCCACCAACAGGTTTCTGTGCCGATGCACCACACAACCAATTAACAAAGCATACTGACTTCGGCACTTCAATATCATAGCTTGTGTTTTCAACAACACAATAAATAGACTATTTCAATCTTGACAAACAGAAAACACATCCCTCCCTACTTTGTAGGCCTACCCAGTATAGAAGGTGTCACGCCCTAACCGTAGAGAGCTTTATATGTCTCTATTTTGGGTTGGTCAGGGTGTGATTTGGGTGGGCATTCTATGTCCCTTTTTCTATGATTTGTATTTCTGTGTGTTTGGCCGGGTGTGGTTCTCAATCAGAGGCAGCTGTCTATCGTTGTCTCTAATTGAGAACCATACTTAGGAAGCCTTTTTCTCCACCTGTATTTGTGGGTAGTTTTCCATGTATGAGCACTACGTTGGCGTCACGGTTTTGTTTGATGTTTATTGTTTTGTTGGCGACATCTTGTAATAAAGAAGTATGTACGCTCACCACGCCGCACCTTGGTCTCCTCAATATGACGACCGTAACAGAAGGCTTGGCTTGACAATCTCCGAATGTCATTCAACTTTTTGATGTTTTGTAACAGATGTATCTTTCCATTCATCAATTGGCCGCTGCACAGTTTGGATTGATTGCTTTTATTTGTACACAAAGATTTATACACAAAGATTTGTTCAAGTGACAGGGATTGCACAATAAAGTCGGGGGCGTATTTATATTGTGGCAATGACATAGATACAGACACATCCCAAAGATGGAGACTAAAAACATGCTCAACCTCTAGATCAGTATGAGGGGGGAGTTTAAAATACAATTCTTTGAAGCTTGTTTGGCCGGTAGATAATTTTTTAGATGTTAGGAACTGCTGGTGAACCATGATGTGCAGGCATAATCATAGTGACACTGGACTAGTGCACTTGCCATAGTCTTTAGGGTGTATATAGCTAGGTTCCCATCCAATTGGCGACAGATTTCATGTGAATGTTCTAAAATCTTCACAAAAACAATATGCAATTTCAGCGCTGGACAACATGACAGGCAACATTTTAATTGACCGGACATTTGAGAAATTCCTTGGACATCCACATGCATTCAGATCCAACCTGGCGCAACCAGCGGCAACAATAAACAAGGGCTGTTGGCCACATTTAAGTGTCCTTTAAAACAGCCTTTATATCAAATTACGAAAACCCTATTCCTTGTGTTTCGATGTATAGCATATGCAACTTTTTTATCCAATTATTTTTTTCTTTAGGTACTTTTTCGAAAACAATAATTGTCCACCTTTGTACATTTTAGATCGTTATTTTATAGTTCAGCTGTCAGATGGTTCAGATGCCAGGAACCCCCACCCCAAAGCAACAACAAAAACGTTTGACAACCCTCCCCTATTTTGGACCACACTTCCCCCACAGTACATTTTGATCTGTTCCTAAGTAATATCGACAAAATAAGCCAATTCTAATATGTATGCTGCTAAAACAAGTTCATTAAAAAAAATGTTCATGGTGACATTGCTTCAGCGCCCCCCAAAAATTCTGAATGTGCTTGCTGGGAATACAATTTTTCTATTCCTCATACTTTTTCTTCACGATTTGTTGTCAAATATGTAGCCTAATCACTGTGGTCGTTGTTCAAAAAACATCTTAGTAGCCTAGTCCTGTAACTGCAGGCTACAGATTGGTTCAAATGTAAAACCCTTTCTTCTCTTACACCTTAAGGATCTAACCCTTTTTTTCATTTTCCGCATACAATGACATACCCAAATCTAACTGCCTGTACCATTTGAAAGGAAACACTGAAGTTTGTGGAAATGTGTAGGAGAATATAACACACTCAATCTTTTAAGAGATAATACAAACAAAAAAACATGTGTTTTCTATATTTTTTATTTTTATGATATTTGAAATGCATGAGAAAGGCCATGATATAATATTGGAGTTTAGGCTCAATTTAGATGTTGGCCACGAGGTGGCAGCAGTGTGTGTGCAAAGTTTCAGATTGATCCAGTAAAGCATTGCAATACTGCACAGTATTTTGTATTAAGTCTACCCAAATGTTCCAAATTGGTCAATTGATACATTTTCAAGTACATAACTATAGAGAACATACAAAAATGATATGATAATACAAAATTAAAGTTTACAAACTCCCAGGAATGTCATACTGTACATGATGGATTATTAGTTTATACACATCTAGATGGCCGGGCGGGGAGGGTGTGGAACCAGAGACAGCAGGGGTTCAAACTGTAGAACCCAGTTCCTACATTTGAATATAAAAATAGATTTTATCAAACAAACTATGCTACATTCTATCTCTTGGACCTTCAGGATGACAAATCAGAGCAAGATTATTGAATGTAAGTACATTATTTACCTTCAGAGGTGAATGCATCGAATCAGTTGTCATGATAAAAGTTCTTGGTTGTTGTGCACTCTCCTCAAACAAGAGCATGGATTTTTTTTATATGGGTAGACTATGTCCTGGAAAGTTTGTTGTTACTTACAATGTCATCCTCGTCACATTAGCGCATGTTAGCATCAACCGTCCCGGTATAAGGACACCGATCCCATAGAGACATGGAGGTCAGTCAATCCGGAAAATGTCAAGAGCTTTGAAAGTTTCTTCAAGTCCAGTTGCAAAAACCATCAAGCGCTATAATGAAACTGGCTCTCATGAGGACCGCCACAGGAAAGGAAAACCCAAATATTTTTGATTCCAACCGCCGTGCCTTTGTGAGACGCATAGAAGGTGAATGGATGATCTCTGCATGTGTGGTTCCCACCGTGAAGCATGGAGGAGGAGGTGTGATGGTGTGGTTGTGCTTTGCTGGTGACACTGTCAGTGATTTATTCTTGAATTCAAGGCACACCTAACCAGCATGGCTACCAAAGCATTCTGCAGCGATACGCCATCCCCTCTGGTTTGTGCTTAGTGGGACAATGCTCAACAGGACAATGACCAAAAACACATATCCAGGCTGTGTAAGGGCTATTTAACCAATAAGGAGATTGATGGAGTGTTGCATCAGACCTGGCCTCCACAATCACCCGACCTCAATCCAATTGAGATATGTTTGTGATGAGTTGGATAGCAAGGTGAAGGAAAAGCAGCCAACAAGTGCTCAGCATATGTGAGAACTCCTTCAAGACTGTTGGAAAAGCATTCCAGGTGAAGCTGGGTCATATTTGAACAGTTTGGGCTAGAGCAGTGGTCTCCAACCATTTATTTCATAAAGGCTACTTCATACAAAAAGCTACTCATGTACAGCCTGCATATTTCCTTATTGTGTAGTTCTAATTCGATCAATAGAAACAAAGAACTGCACCACATACATAATATAATTGCGTTTTGGTTCTTAAAACCACACAATTTGAACAGAAAACATTCTACAGTATTCTTGAGAATGTTGCCTTTTTAATTAAAGTAATGATGGACTATCGTTTCTCTTTGCTAATTTGAGCTGTTCTTGCCATAAAATGGAATTGGTCTGTTACCAAATAGGGCTATTTTCTGTATACCACACCTACCTTCTCACAACACAACTGATTGGCTCAAACGCATTAAGAAGGAAAAAAAATCCATAAAATTAACAGGCACACCTGTTAATTGAAATGCAATCCAGGTGACCACCCCATTTAGCTGGTTGAGAGATGTCAAGAGTGTTCAAAGCTTCCATCAAGGCAAAGGGTGGCTACTTTGAAGAATCTCAAAGACAAATAAAAATGTATTTTATATAACACTTTTTAGGTTACTACATGATTCCATATGTGCTTTTTCATAGTTTTGATGTCTTCACTATTATTCTACAATGTAGAAAATAGTCAAAAATAAAGAAAAGCCCTGGAATGAGTAGGTTTGTCCAAACTTTTGACTGGTAATATATATAGGGCTTTGAACAAGAACTGTCAACTTGAAAATGCAAACTTGAGTTCACATCAAAATAATATTGCAAACATATTATTCATTTATCATAGCGGGACACACTCACTCACTCACTCCAATGACCCACAGCTCCTCTCTCCATGTCAGACGTCTGGTGTATCCTGCTATGGTCACCTTGATCATCTCAACCCTCACCTTCCCCCCTGGGTTTGGACAGTTCATGGCTGGACAGGTCAGAAGTTACACTTTAAAAAAAATATATCTGTGTCTGGTATCTGTCAACCACAATGTGTATGATACATTTTTCAAAATATTAAACCAAGGATGCATTTCATTTGTCTAAAACACCTTCCTTCCTTGTCCCCTTCATAGTATCTGATATGAAGGATCAGTTCTGTGTTGTCTTCACCAATCCTATTCTGTTAGATCAGATAATGGAAGGAGACGAGGAAAGGAAACCATTTGAGACTATTACGATTGATACAGTATATCCCATGCCTAACAGTTCTGTCGCTACCTTGCCTCCTCAGCTGACGCAGCATGAGTCCCTGGTGGCGTTGTTGGACAACCGAACATGGTGTCGGCAGGGCGTTGCCGAGGAGTTTGACTACATCAGCCACTCCCACGCCTGGAAACACCCCCAGGTTAACGTCTTCATCACTCTCATCCTCTTCATCGTCATGAAGGTACGTGTTCATTGATTTGAGATCGAGAGAGTGGGTTTCTGTGTGGGCTTGGGATAGGTGAGGCTGATGTCGTTTGTTTTTAATCATTTTTTATTGAACCTTTATTCATCCAGGTGAGTCAATTAAGAACACATTCTTATTTACAGTGATGGCCTGTCTCGGTGTGAATCTGTGACTGTGTTGATGTCAAATGTTCTGCCCCAGTGTGTCTGTTTTCAGTTTCCTCTATTACGTCTCTATCTTTATCTCTCCTCAGTTCTGGATGTCTGCAGTAGCTACCACCATGCCTGTGCCATGTGGGGCCTTCATGCCAGTTTTCCTCATTGGTAAGTCACTTGCTGTGTGTGCGAATTTGTGTATTTAGCCATACACACTAAAAACACCTGTATGTACACTAACGCTTTATGTATGGGATGTGCAGGTGCGGCATTTGGACGTTTGGTAGGCGAGACCATGGCAGTCATGTTCCCTGATGGCATCCATGCTGATGGTAGTGTCTATCCTATAGTGCCTGGCGGCTATGCTGTAGTGGGTGAGTACATCACAAGTTGCATTAAAACTAACCTGTTTTTTGCTTTCAAGGCCCCATTACAGCTCTAACGTGTTCACTTATGGCTGAATCCGAACCTGAGACGACTGAATTTAACCATAGGCCCCTCCATTTTGGCTCTCTCTGATGTGATTGAATCGGCAGGCGGTGCACGACTAGTTGCACGACTAGGCACCATTACGGCTCTTAAAACAAAACCTGAAACTTCACCATGGGGTCTATCTTAGATGTTTCTGTTCTCTGATGTGATTGAAACTGCAGGCGGAACTCCACCAGTTGCACTAAAACCAACCCGTTTTTTCATCTTCAAGGCCTCATTACAGCTATTTTGTATCTACTTATGGAAGCCATCTTGGATCTTTCTGTTCTCTAACATGATTGAAAAATGCAGGAGGGTGTGATGCCGAAGCTATTTTCGTCAACTGTGCTACCTTATTGAATGTGACTGGTGAAAATATATTATGCTACGATAAAGCAGACAAGCAGATTAAGGATTGAAATAAAAAGTTAAATCATTTTCTGCTCTTCGTTGATCTGATAGATTATGTGGGCGGCAGGGTAGCCTAGTGGTTAGAGCGTTGGACTAATAACCGTAAGGTACAAGGTACAAATCTGTCGTTCTGCCGCTGAACAGGCAGTTAACCCACTGTTCCTAGGCCGTCATTGAAAATAAGATTTTTTCTTAACTGACTTGCCTAGTTAAATAAAGGTCAAATTTAAATTAAATAAAAAATAGATTAGTAGAAATGTTTAATTTATCCGTTATTTTACCAGGTAAATTGACTGAGAACATGTTCTCATTTACAGCAACGACCTGGGGAATAGTTACAGGGGAGAGGAGGGGGTTGAATGAGCCAATTTAAAACTGGGGATTATTAGGTGACCGTGATGGTTTGAGGGCCAGATTGGGAATTTAACCAGGACACCGGTGTTTAACACCCCTACTCTTACGATAAGTGCCATGGGATCTTTAATAACCTCAGAGAGTCAGGACACCCGTTTTAACGTCCCATCCGAAAGACGGCACCCTACACAAGGCAGTGTCCCCAATCACTGCCCTGGGGCATTGGGATATTTTTTAGACCAGAGGAAAGAGTGCCTCCTACTGGCCCTCCAACACACCTTCCAGCAGCATCTGGTGTCCCATCCAGGGACTGACCAGGACCAACATGTAAATGTAACTATTACAATCACATCGCTAGCTTGAGCTTTCATTTGTTTTGTTGTCTAAAACAGTAAAGCTAACAAATAAACAGTAGCATTGAGAACCTGTTCACCTATTGCTTATGAAACATGTTTTTTTTGTGGAGAGATGTAATGAATGAAATGTGGACTCACCCACTACTGATCCTGTGCTAACAGCCTTTCTGTACTCTCTGTAGTTGTAAAAAAAAAAAAGTTCCACCACTTTGGGCCAAGTCATATTCATCATCATCCATACTGTGTTTCCCTCCTCCCCCAGGTGCAGCGGCGTTGTCGGGGGCAGTGACTCACACGGTGTCGACAGCAGTCATCGTGTTTGAGCTGACGGGTCAGATCAGCCACATCCTGCCGGTGATGATAGCGGTGATCCTGGCCAACGCCGTAGCCCAGTCCCTCCAGCCCTCGCTATACGACTCTATCATCAGGATCAAGAAACTACCCTATCTCCCTGAACTGGGCATGGGGCACCACGAGTAAGTCTGTCTGTCCATCTTTCCTTTGCTTTGTTCATGTCTCTATCTCCCTTGCTTTCTGTTACTCCCTTTTCTTTATTCTATAATATTTTCAACTGTCTTCTTCAACATTATTTCTTGGCCTCTCTTCATCTATCTCCTCTTTCATTCTTACCCCTTCTCCTGCTCTCTTCTCCTCCTATCCTCCTTCAGGAAGTATAACATCCGTGTGGAGGACATCATGGTTAGAGACGTGCGTTACATCACTCTCTCCTCCTCCTACCGAGAGGTACAGGAGGTCCTGATGACTGGACAGCTGAAAACACTTGCCCTGGTTGAGTCCACAGGTAAGGGTACGTGTGCAACTGCACATCTGTAGTCAGCTATGAATCCAAGATGCATGCTTCCTCCATGACACCATGACACATGTCTCCCTCTCTACCGCTTTCCTTCTTCTCTCCCGTGTCTTTCACTTATTCCAGCCTTTTGTTTTTGTGTCCTATTCCATCTATTCCGTACTCTGCTTATTACTCTCCCTTACTGTTCCCTCTTTCTCTTCTCTCCTTTCTCCCCTATTCCCTGCACCCCTTTTCTCTTCCTCTATCTCCTCTCCCTTATTCTCCTTTACTCTTTTCTCCCCTATTTTGTCACTTTCCCTATCTTCCTATCCCACTCTTCCCCTCTCTCCCTCCCTCTCTCTCTCTCTGTCCCTCAGACTCTATGATCCTGTTGGGTTCTATAGAGCGCTCCCAGCTCCAGTCACTCCTGTCCCTCCAGCTGGGTCCAACGCGCAGGCTCGACCACCTCCGGAGGCACGCCCAGGACAACGGCACACACACACACACACTGGGTGCGCACACACACCTGACCAGCCTGGACACCATGGACAGTCCCCCCAGCCCACCCTGCACACACACACACTCCTACACCTCCAACTCCTCCAATACCAGCGCACGCCATGGGGTTCGCTTCCTGGTGAGTGTAGCGGAGGTGAGTCGGACTCCCGCTCACGTGAGGAGGTAGCCCTGCGTGTGACTTAAAGTCACTGTTACCGTCGAGAGTGGGGGGTAGTTTGGCTGAAGGTTCTTATCCATACATAATGTATGGATGTGGATGTGTATGGACAGATATTGCTTACAGAAAACGTCAGGGTGTGTGTTAGGAAAGGTGTGTGTTAGGATAGGTCTGTGTGTATGTACAGTAAGTGTGTGGGGCTGGTTTGGTGTGTCTGGTAGGCGACATCTGTGAAGTTTGACTTACAGTATGTGGGGCATCTTCAGTACTTCAGTATGACCTCTAACCTGTGTGTGTGTGTGTGTGTGTGTGTGTGTGTGTGTGTGTGTGTGTGTGTGTGTGTGTGTGTGTGTGTGTGTGTGTGTGTGTGTGTGTGTGTGTGTGTGTGTGTGTGTGTGTGTGTGTGTGTGTGTGTGTGTGTGTGTGTGTGTGTGTGTGTGTGTGTGTGTGTATTGTGTGTCTCTATCTAGATCTCAACAGAGGAGTCCTCCTTCAGTGCAGCTGTGTCCAACTCTCAGCTGCCACTCAAATCTGCAATGAAAACTGTCCCTACTATTCACAACACAGAGACACCCAACAGTATACATACTCTCTCAATTAATAGAGACACGCCGACTCCCTCTCCTCTGTCAGGCTCTCAGCAGACCCTTTCCTGTGGTGACCCTGAGAGAGAGCTACTCGAGGTGAGTGTGAGTGTAAGTGTGTGTACGTGCATTGTGTTTATGTTTTTGTGTGTATGCTTGTATCCTCATATGCCTCCTCCCTTTATACGTTCACTCTGTCCTCAGAGAATCTTTAGTAACTTTAAGCCCCAGCTTTGCTGTCACATGACATTGCGCTGATGTTACGCCATTGCACCTCTCCTCCCTCTCCTTAGTAAGAGAAGCATAACAAGCGTTCTGCGTTGCAGTAACATTGCATTCATATTTACATCACCCACTATCCGTCTCCTCTCTCCTTATCAGCTGGTAAGACCATTATAGAGTATAACGTTGCTGTAACGTTGTTTTTAGGTTGTGTTAACGTTGTGCTAACGTTGTGCTATGTTACTCCCTTCTCTCCCTGGCTTTAAGAGCCCGGCAGAGCCAGAGGCTCCTGAGAGCAGGGGGCCCAAACGAGTCAGGATCTCCATGGCGGCGGTAAGACTGCCGCCCGCATTAGAGCCCGTTGCTAAGTAACCGTTGCCTAGCGACCTAGCATAGAGCAAGTGACCGACCATAATCGCTTTGGGTACTTCTACCAGCCCAAAATATACTGTGGCTTTGTAACACTTTGTAGAGAGAGAGAAATGAGAAGGAGAGAGGAAGGCACAATTGACCAAATCTGAGTTAAGCAATTTTAGTGATTCAGCTGATTATTTAGCCAACAAAAGCTAAATCAGCAGTGACTCACAAAGCCAGCCGAGTAACAGCGTAGCTGCAGGGGCAGAAACATGCACTTTTGATTGTGGTTATGTGTTAGTCTCATTGTTTGGTATGTGTTGTTAGTCTTTTGCGCTCATATGTCTGGTATGGATTCATTGTATATTTGTGTTTGTGTGTATGTGGGTGTAACCACTGTCTCTCTTTGTTTTCAGGAGTCCCCTGAAGTAGAGGATGACATGACCACAAACGAAGTAAGACTGAACTCTCTCATTGGTAAACTGGTGTGTCAGTCAAAAGCTAAATGAAAATGCAGTGACTGATGTGAGAGCTTTATAGATGTTCTTTTATTGGCTGAGTTTTGAATCCACTCCCACAGATAGCAGAGTGGGAGGAGCAACAGCTGGACGAGCCAGTGGATTTCAACAACTGCAAGATAGACCCCGCCCCTTTTCAGCTTGTGGAGCGGACATCTCTGCATAAGGTGTGTCGTCATCAGTTCAACTGTCACTCAATCTACCGATCTCTTACCGGTCTACATAGTAACCCAACTGATACGTCTTAGAAGTTGTGAATGTTTTTCTTGTGATACTTGTTGTCGTTGTTTCACTGCCAAGGCAAACATGAGCAGAGCATCTGCTAAATGACTCAAATCTAGAAATGTTACCAGGCTACAGGTGTCCGACAAAGGCTGAGTTCCATCCCTAAAAAAATGGTTATCTTCCCTCTGCCCTTGATGACCCCTTTGATTGATGGGGTTGGTGACAGAGATATGATAACACACAGCTCCACTAGTCAGGAGACTTTTATTACAAATAGAAGTCTCTGCACTAAACCATGCCGTTTTTCTAATACACCATTTGTTCTCAATTATGTTTTACACTCTCTCTCTCATTCCCTCTCTCCATTCCCATTCCCCCTTTCTCTGCCTCTCTCTCACTCCATCCCCTCTCTCTCTCTCTCTCTCTCTCTCCATCCCCCCTCTCTCTCCCTCTCTCTCACTCCATCCCCCCTCTCTCTCTCTCTCTCTCTCTCTCTCTCTCCAGACTCACACCATCTTCTCCCTGCTGGGACTGGACCATGCCTATGTGACCAGTACAGGGCGGCTGGTGGGCGTGGTCTCCCTCAGGGAGGTGGGTGTTCCCGTGCATTAGAAGAACCCTTATGTCACGGTCATGTAGTTAGTGTGTAGTTATTTGTATTTTCAACACGGATGTCATCATACTATGTTTGATTTGAGTGCACTTCACCTCAAAATCACTGCAGACACATGATATGACATCACAGGAACACGTCCTCTTTACCTTTTTGGCTGTGGTTGTTTGAATATTGTCACCACCTCAGATCAGTCCTAAGGACAATGTTGTGCTTCATGAATCAGAAGCAATCAAGGCTAATCAATCTGCTCTTTACAAAAGTTGATGCAGATTAACAACCCAGTGCGCTTGGAGATGGAATCAAAAGTGTAATATGAATCACTACTCCGTGTAATCCAAAATCACATCATAATGTTCAATTCTATATCTCTGTCTCTCTCTCTCTCCAATCTTCTTTCTATCCTCTCCCCCGTTTCTTTCCATCCTCTCCCCCGTTTCTTTCCATCCTTGCTCCCTATTTGATTCCTTTCCCTCTCCCTCCAATCTCTCTACCTCTCCTCTCTCTGTCTAACCTCTAGCTGCGTAAGGCCATAGAGGGTTCAGTGACGGTGACAGGGGTGAAAGTTCGCCCCCCTCTGGCCAGTTTCCGTGACAGCGGCAACACTACCAGCGTTTCCGAGGTGACAGAGCTGCACAAGCTTTGGAACCGCCACAGAGGCCTCTCGTTACCACGGGAACACACCCCGCCCGACATGGAGGACCAATTGGACGTTATGGATGAGGAGACCCCTGTCCACTTCATACAGGACCAATCAGATATGGAGTTTGAAACCATCGCCACTGACAATATGGACCCGCCATCGGAATTGGTTCTTCAGGAAAGCCTCTCAATAACAGAGGACCAAACAGAAGAGTTTATCTTAGAGTGCAGCCCTTCCCACACTGACGAATCAGAGCTGGCCTGTGATTTTGACCCCTCCCACCTCCCTGAGACTGACCAATTGGAGCCGGCGAAGGAACATGGAACCCCACCACATGGAACCACACCCCAGAACATAGAGCAAATGGACCAATCAGAACTGCAGTGTAAGCGAAGTCCCAACCGCACTGAGGACCAATCGGAATGACAGAAGGGGCGAGGGACAGTTAGGAGTTGCTTCGTGGTTCGTTGAGATTTCTACAACCTTAGAGGTCACGTTCACCTGAATCTGTCTGTGTCCACAATGTATTGTGTGCGCGTGTGTTGGTGTAAATGAGCTCGTATTCCTGTGTGAGTGATAGAGTAACTGAGTGAATGTGACAACATGGTTCTGTGTTTAACAAAGTGTTTTGGGGTGTGTGTGTGTGTGTGTGTGTGCGTGCGTGCGTGCGTGCGTGCGTGCGTGCTGCGCGTGTGTGTGAGACTTGGTGGAACCTTGCCCATGCACCCATCTGGTGCTGACATTTCTATTCTCAGTTTGATTATCAGAGCCAAACTACATTTCCCCCCCTAAATATAGCTACAAATAACAGAGAGAGAGAGAGAGCAGATCAGAGGGATAAAGGAAAGGAGAGAGAGGGAAGAGAAGGGAGGGTCTCACTTTAGATTAAGTGGCCTATAAAATGTACGTATTTACACAGCTACATTCTAAAGGACATTCTGTAATTACAGTATAAGTAAGTGCATGTACAGTCATATCTGAAATGGGATATTAAGAGAAAGACAATAAGTTACTACCCAAAGGCAGCTGAGAAAAGGCCAACACATTGACATTGCTCAGTCATAAAATGGCATCCCACAGGGTTAAGAGCATTTGTGAAGCACATTGTAATTAACATGCATTTAAGTCAAAGTACATATAGCCTTGTCTGGCATTAAGGTAGGAGGGCGGACGCACGTTAGAGAGTTTCTTGTCTTGTAACAGGGTGTTTTGGTCACAGTGTCATTTTGTATCTCACATTTCTTGAGATAGGATGTTATGTGAATATCGTATCCTATCTACTGTACCGTGTTCCGCATGTTTCTGGAATGATGTGAATGTTTGCACAGGAAAAGTTGGTTATGTGGAGAGAGAGACGACATCAGTTGTTGTGAGCACACATATGCACATGGGCCAATAGTACACGCACAAGGGCTCGATTCAATCCGTGGCGCTGAAGATCCGCATTGCCGTGTGATTGACATTTTGAAGGCAATGTTCCCGCACTAGCGGACACTACTACGGTAATTGTTACACATGTCGTCTCAATCGGAAATGACAATTACATTTCAATTGTGCTGTGGATCATCTGTAACACAGATTGAATCGAGCATGAAGTAAATTAACACATTCAGAAATCTACACATAGAAAATACACACCACACACACACACATTGAAAATGATTATGATTAATTATGATTTAGAAATATGTACTACCAGCTTAGAAGCACAGTTATAAGTCTCCAAGTGTACTGGTGAGCAATAGAAGCCTCTATAAAGGACTGAAACAACTGTTGTCGAGAGAGTGTGTGACTGTTCTCCACAGTCTCATTATAAAATGAGTTCATCAAACAGATGTTATGTAATTTGTCTCTTCAATCATTTCTCTTAGCTCCGTTGACAGATTTGAGCCATTATATATGTATATATATATATATTTCAATTCTATGTAAAAACCCTGCCATAACAACTACAATTTAACAGTTCATTTTCTTCTGTAAAAAAAAGTCATTTGCGCAAACCATTTATTGTCGTCTTACTTTTGTATGCACATAGAATGTGAAGTAGTGCTCGCCATACAAGATATAATGTAAACTGAGTCTAATGTATCGAGTGTATAAGGTAATTAACAGCGCTAGTTAAGCAATAAGTCTGTAGTTTCTCCCTTTATATAGCTCTGGCCTGTAAATGGTTTGTACATATGAAAATACATTATGACGGAAATCTACGCATTGTACATAGGAGAATATGCATTTGAGATCAACAACCATTGTTATTTTTCAGAAAACATACTAATTGTTTTTTGTACATTAAATTTCAACAAAACTTTGAGATGTAAGTCTGTTTTTCAAAACTCGTTTATTCTCTCTGTGTGTGTGTGTGGGGAGGGGGGGTGTGTTTTCCTTCTTGTCTCATATCAGAGATGGGTAAAATGATCAAACGGTGAAAATCTCTTTTTTTTTTTTTTTTTTTTAAATCATGTTTTATTCATCCAGGACAAACCCCATTACTTGACTTCACATCATGGTCCTGGGAAAACACGGCAATAACAATCCATAGAAAACCAGTGAAACAACAACATAAAACCTCTCCGTTTGAACAACACAGTATTCGGGAATCGAGTTTCAACTCTCAAATACAGCGTAACATCAGCAAGGAAGTGGCGAGGAAGTGAAAAAGAGGAGAAAGAGAAAAGAAACAGGGTGCAGAGGAAGCAGGGAGAGACAAGCCGAGAAAAGGAAGGAAGGAAGGAAGAATTGGAGGAAAGAAAGAGAAACAGGAGGAAGGAAGGAAAGGAAAGGAAGGATGGAAGATGAATAAAGGCTAGCCATCACTAAGTTACATATCTAAGAGTCGACAGACTATCCAAGGGGAACACCTACAAGATGAAAAACACAACATCCACAACATCCAATGCTCCCTATTTTCTCCTCCTCCAACCTCCTTCTCCACCTCCTCCTCCAACCTCCTTCTCCAACCTCCTCCTCCAACCTCCTTCTCCACCTCCTACTCTTCCTCATCGAAAGACGCCACTCCCGACGAGCCTCTGTCGGAGAAGAAGCTTCTCTGGCTCTGGCAGGAGTGCCACTCTCTACCTTCCTGAAACACACTCCCTTCTTCGTCTTCCTCTTCCGCTTCCTCCTCTCCAAGAGACTCAGAGTGAGAGGTTGAATAGCAGGAGTCAAACCTACTGCTTCTGATCCTCGGCCTCCAGTCAGGCTTGTGGACGATACAGACACCCCCACCGGTCTCTAGCTGTGGTACAGGCTGATCCTCGCCATCCACTAGTTCCCCCTCTCTGGGGAATGGGCTAGCCCGGTCACTCTCTAGAATAGGCTGGTCATGTTGCTGTGGAGCTGGGTCATTCTTAGATGTGGGCCTATCACAGTGCAGGCTGTTGCTGCTAGAGCCAACGGGAATGGTTGAGCTGATAGAGGGTGGAACTTTAATGCTGCCAATCTCAGCCTGGAATGACACTCGGGGCTCGTGATTGGACGTTGCGGTGTCTGAGGGAGGAGCAAAGAGTCAGAACACCTGGAGATGGATGAGAAGAGAGAGATGGAGGGATGAGAAGAGGACGAGTGAGGGACAGGGAAGGAAAGAAAGAAGAGAGTGAGGGATATTGGGGCATAGCACCGAGTCTAGGGGCTCTATTCAATCTGTAAAACTGATGCGTTACAGATCCTGCAATAGAAATGTAAAGGTAATTTCCAATTAAGCCGACATATACCGTGTTTACCGTGAACAGTCTCCACTAAAGCAGGAACACTGCCTTTAAATTTCAATCGGGCTGTAAACGCTGAATTTCCACGATGCGGATTGAATAGAGCCCGAGCTGGAAATGATGATCGAAACACACATGATGAGATGCATGACATAGATATTGGGTGTACTTCTGCGCAAAGTGGGTGTATGTGATTACCTGAGCGGGTAGAGAGTGTGAGTGTGTTTCTGTTGTTCTGGAGAAACTCTTTGTCAGCTTCCTCCTCATCATCATCATCATCATCCACAGAAGCCCAGGCTTTCAGCTTTGCCTCAGCGATAGCAAACTGCTCTGCCACTCCTGGAAATGGACACACAAACAAATAGGACAAATATAAACACACACGGGCTAAAAACAGGACTGTTTATTTTCACCCAAAAACCTTACAGCACACATCAAGCACGGGAGAAAGTGTGACACAGACAGATAGACAGAGTTGTCTCCGAAATCATTAGAAAGTGAACAGGGGAGAGGCGGTATCACCATGGGGACACTAGGAGACAGTGAAGTGACAGTTGGAAGAGAGTCTAATTGGCTACCATCTGTTAGGCTCTCATAGGACAGGCCGTCATCGCTTAGGTGACACAGGAGGAGCACAGATCTGAGCTGTGACATATGCAGGGGTCAGAGAGGAGCTGTGGGACAGGTGTAAGGATGACGGGGGGTGTGTGCGTACGTACACAAACACATGGTGGTGGTCCACTTTACTTTTGATCCAATTGACCCACAAATCGTCAGCGGGGACGTCATATGCTAATGACTGAAATCCAGAGTAAAGTACTGCACAGAGGACACATTCCTGATACGATCCTATCTGAGACATTGGTTATTAGACACCATTAACTGCAGATTCAGTTGGTTGCATCCTATTGAAAAATAAACTAAAAGAGATAAGCTGAGATAAGATGCATTCAAATATATTAAAAGAGGACAACATTAAATTGCTATAAATTGGTGTGTATCAGCGGCTCTACTTTACTGGCTATGTTGGTGGAGGGACACACACCTGCAGCGAAGCGTGCCTCCTGTTCCCCCTCAGTGAGGTGGCAGTAGGAGTTGAAGTGTGTGTGGAGGGGGTCCGTGGGGGAGTCTGTGGGTTTGGGCCAACCCTTCCACTCTATGAGGTGGGCAACCCTGCCACCCTGCAGGGACGTGGGCTTGGTCACATGGTCCTTCATCGCCTGGGATATGCCTGGAGAGAGAGAAGTATGAGGCCTGGGTTAAAGAGAGTGTGACCTCTAAAAATGATGGGTCCTGGGTCCTTCAATCTGTAGTGCTGAAGATCAGCACTATAGCGCCATTGAAATGTAAAGTGAATTTCTGGTTGTGCCGACATATACAGCCTTTACCGCGAATGCAGTCTCCGTGAACGTGGGAACATTGCCTTTAAATTTATATTGTGCTCCAGTGCAGGTCTTCAGCGCTATGGATTGAATCGTTGCGCAGGATTTGTATGTGTGAGATGAAAGTGAATTAGTGTGTGTGTGTGTCTGTCTTTCTGTCCCTTACCATTTAAAGAGGATCTGGCCAGAGCAGCAATCTCCTGGATGCTGACTGCCTTTCTCGTGTCTGAAGATTTTCTTGACTTGGGGATCATTTCAGCTTCCTGAAATTTTACCTGGAAAAAAAAGCAGTCATGCTCAGTATGTCACGTACACCACAGCACTTAAAGTGTTTTCTATAGTAATGTTGTAGGCCAGGGATGGAAAAGTTTGATAGGGGTGGGGGGCCACAAAACATCTGAACTCATCATGGTGGGAGGCAGGGGCTCGTGATCCTGCGTACCCACCACATCCATGCCCCCACCTTGTGAGCAAAACATTTTAGCGGCTTCTCTGTTGACAGTGAAGAGAAAAAAATAGACGTTTTAGAGTTCATTTACTGCAAATCTACATATTTTGCCATTTGTCTTTGGAAAATTGTGAAATTTTATAACTAATTTCATGCAATTGTACTTATTTTACCAAGGGGCGGAGATATTTTTCAGTTTTACAGCTTATTTCCTGCAAATCTATACATTTTGCCATTTGTCTTTGGAAGATTTTGAAATGTTATAACTAATTTCATACAATTCTACACATTTTGCCATGGGGCGGAGAGAAATGTTAGCAGCTTTTAATAGGATATCAGAGTGAGAGTGACTAACAAAAAACTCGACCACCTTTACTCCACACACAGAGATGCATACAAAGCTCTCCCTCACCCTCCATTCAGCAAATTTGACCATAATTCTATCCTCCTGATTCCTGCTTGCAGGCACAAACTAAAGCAGGAAGTACCAGTGACTCGCTCAATACGGAAGTGGTCAGATGACGCGGATGCTACACTACAGGACTGTTTTGCTAGCATAGACTGGAATATGTTCCAGGATTCATCCAATGGCATTGAGGAGTATACCACGACAGTCACCGGCTTCATCAATAAGTGCATCGACGACGTCGTCTCCACAGTGACCGTACGTACATTTCCCAACCAGAAGCCATGGATTAAAGGAAACATCCGCATTGAGGCTAGAACTGACGCTTTCAAGGAGCGGGACACTAATCCGGACGGATACAAGAAATCCCACTTTGCCCTCAGGACAACAACCTCTCACTCAATGTAAGCAAGACAAAGGAGCAGATTATGGACCACAGGAAAAGGTGGGCCACACACGCCCCCATTAACATCAATGGGGCTGTAGTAGAGTGGGTCGAGAGTTTCAAGTTCATTGGTGTCCACATCACCAACGATCTATCACTATATATCAAACATACCAAGAGAGTCGTGAAGAGGTTACAACAAAACCTTTTCCCCCTCAAGAGACTAAAAAGATTTGGCATGGTTCCCCAGATCCTCAAAAAGTTCTATAGCTGCCCCATAAAGAGCATCCTGACTGGTTTCCTGGAATGGCAACTCCTCTGCACCACAAAGGGTAGTGCGAATGGCCCGGTACATCACTGAGGCCAAGCCTCCTGCAATCCAGGACCTATACAATAGGCGGTGCCAGAGGAAAGCCCATAAAATTGTCAGAGACTCCAGTCACCCAAGTCATAGACTGTTTTCTCTGCTACCGCACGGCAAGCAGTACCGGAGCATCCAGTCTAAGACCAAAAGACTCCTAAGCAGCTTTTACCCACAAACCATAAGACTGCTGAACAATTAATCAAATGGCCACCGGACTATTTATATTGACCCCCCCACGCCCCATTTGTTTTGTACACTGGTGCTACTCGCTGTTTATTATCTATGCATAGTCACTTCACCCCTACCTACATGTACAAATTACCTCTAACCTGTATCCCCGCACACTGACTCAGTACTGGTACCCATATATAGCCTATTTATTGTTATGTTATTGTGTTACTTTTTATTCTGTTATGCTTTGGTATTTTTTGGTAAATATTTTCTTAACTCTTCTTGAACTGCACTGTTGGTTAAGGGCTTGTAGTAAGTAAGCATTTCACTTGTAAGGTCTACACTTGTAAGTAAGCATTTCACTGTAAGGTCTGCACTTGTAAGTAAGCATTTCACTGTAAGGTCTACACTTGTAAGTAAGCATTTCACTGTAAGGTCTACACTTGTAAGTAAGCATTTCACTGTAAGGTCTGCACTTGTAAGTAAGCATTTCACTGTAAGGTCTACACTTGTAAGTAAGCATTTCACTGTAAGGTCTACACTTGAAAGTAAGCATTTCACGGTAAGGTCTACACTTGTAAGTAAGCATTTCACGGTAAGGTCTACACTTGTAAGTAAGCATTTCAAGGTAAGTTCTACAGTTGCTGTATTCGGCGCACGAGACAAATTAAGTTTAAATGTATCCATGAGCCTACAAAAGGTTGGACACGAGGCAGACAGTTGCCCATCCCTGTTGCAGGTTCATGGACTCAAATGTTGCTCAGAGACCAGTAAGATATCATGACATCGATTATTCAATTATGTATTTTATGAAGCTGCGGACAATGACGTATCACGTGCGTGAGAACGGCGAAAAGACCAGAGACAATCCTGTGTGCGTTTCAGCACGTGGACAGCAACCGCTCCTCAGAGCGTATGAAGGCGCAGGAGTTCCATGACTTTGCACTAACCATTTAAAACAATTCAAATATATTTACATATTGCCTCTATGATAGTGTATTTTACAAGCAAGCAGTAGGCTACGCACGTTGTTGCATGTTGTAAGAAAGTAGGGTCCATCATAATTTCTAGGTCAACTAACAGTAACACATATGAAAAAGCGCTGCCTTTTTCCATGAAGGAACCATGGAATCGTTGGTACGAAGTCTGCAAAGGACAACTCCACCCTACCTCCTCTCGTTGTCGCCCCCCTCTTTCTCCTCCACGAAAAGTCAACCACATATTGTACACGAAGAGACGCCGTATCACCGCGGAACAAGACAACGCATTAATCAACCCCACAGCTTGTCTCTGCGAGTTTTAACGCTGCTAATGACTATACTGCTGCGACAGATGCCAAAGAAACGTTAAGCCGGTGAAACCATTTGGCTCAAACGGTTAAACTTGAGGGAGTCCAAGAGACCGGACAAACATATGGCCCGAGGCAAGCTCAATAGTCTACAGCTGTGTAAGCAGCTCGAAACCCCGATCTGCTCAACCTGCTGTGAAAGGCTACGATCCCCATTAAAATAGAGACGCACGTGTGCGTCTAGAGTCAGGGGGTCAGCGAGTTTAGCCTCCTTTATTTATACTTCAATAACAATGTTGTTATTTGGTGCACAGTCCAATACAAAACAGAGGGCTCTGGTCTACACACGTTTATAATTATTTGGCCCTCTAGCTCTAGGTGCAACAGGTTGAAAATGAGACAAGGTCACCGACAATGATGGCGAGCTTTATTGGCCCTGGCGGACAAAGAAGACTTTAGGAATTGGCCGGAAATCAATCGGCCCTAAACTAGGCTACACGTGGTTGACATGACCACGCTAATACCAGACATTCCTAAGCAGATTTGCGCTTAAACAGCTAACAGGAAAGCTGCCACTTTTGAGACCATGGCACGCACAGATGCGCTGTATAATGACACCCATGCTGACAATATGTGGGTCAAATACAACGTGGACCAAGACCACCATGACCATGTTTATGTTTTTGAATATCTCTCTCTCTGCCAATGTGTGTGTGTGTGTGTTGTTTGGTTTTACTATCCTTGTGGGGACCAGAAGTCCTCACAAGAATGGTAAAACAAGGACAATTACGACAAGTGGGGACATTTCGCAGGTCCTCACAAGGAAAAGGGCTATTATAGGCTAAAGTGTTAGATTTAGGGCTAGAATTAAGGTTATGGTTAGGGGTTAAGGTTATGGTTAGGGGTTAAGGGTTAAGAGTTAAGGTTAGGAGTTAGGGAAAATAGGATTTTGATTGGAAATACATTTCTTGGTCCCCACAAGGATAGTAAAACAAAAGTGTGTATGTGTGTACACGTTTTACTATACTATACTTACTATACTTGTGAGTACCAGAATTCTTCACAAGAATAGTAAAACCAACTAAAAAGGATATTTTAGTTAGTGTTGATTTAGGGTTACAAGTAGGGTTAGGGTTTAGGTTTTGAGTTATGTTTAGGGTTAGGGGTTAAGGTTAGTGTTAGGGGTTAAGGAAAATAGGATTTTGAAAAGTAATAAATGATTGGTCCTCAAAGTCCTTACAAGTATAGCATCTGTCGTTCTGCCCCTGAACAAGGCAGTTAAACCACTGTTCCTAGGCCTTCATTGAAAATAAGAATGGGTTCTTAACTGACTTGCCTAGTTAAATAAAGGTAAAATAAAAAAATAGTAAGTGTGTGCGTGTGTATGGGCCTATATAGGGCAGAACTTCAAGACAAAATTAAGAAATGGAGCATTCAAACAAATAACCTAATAGAAAAACATGCATGACTGTCCTTGTTGATAGGCAACAGCACCACTCTGTAAAGGGGATTACATGTATTCTTGGATAAACATGGCCTAGCCATATGTTCGACTTGGCATAGTGTAAGCAGCAAGGAAAGATGGTGATATGCGAGCTCCCACGCGCCTATTCAGCACCCACGCGTCTTTTCAGTACAGGGACAGATCAATGTAGGCTAATTCCATCCATGCTATTGTTTCCTTGGGTTCGATCGTGCTAAAGACTGTATTGCTTTATTTAACCAGGGAGGACAATCATTGAGAACACATTTACAATAACGACCTATTGTAGGGTAGGCCTAGAACCCAAATGTCTATAGCTCAATAGGTAATATGTCATGTATTCTGTTGTGTTTGGAAACCATGCTAGAAAACACGGTCGTTATAGTGCTATTACAATAATCCCATAGTATGGAATAGGGGATAGATAGGCTATATAGGACCTATGGACTACTTTTATTTTTGACACCTCGTGGTGTGTTTCATCTACCGTAGGCCTACCATAGAAAGGGATAAATAAGCATGTTGTCTCTGAGTAGAATTGATTTACCGTGAGGCCCCTGCCTGTTCACGGGTGAAGTGACATGGCTATTAACAAAGAACGAGGCCGACAGCGGACATCATACTGTGATTGATGGCACGGTAATTGCCAGGAGAAATGAATAACGCCGGTGCCGGTGTTGGTGTACACCGAGTGGCTCGAGCAGAGGATGCGGCATGTCTCCAAGCAACGGGAAACAACATCTGCATATCAATGACCCTGACTCAGGAGAGGGCTTAGTAACGGGCTCCGATTAACGTTACAGAGACTGCCGCATTGTCATAAAAAAAAAACAATTAAAAGGGATAGCAAGCATGTCGATCGGTAAACAAAATATTGGACTTTACTTAGGTAATAAAGGCATGCAAATAAATGTCGGTCACACACATTAGCACCTACCTGTAAACCGAATAGAGGTTGCGGCACCGTCGAGCGTCGCACATGATCACAATGAGCTTGTCTCAAATCCCATTAACAGATGCTAACGTGGCGCCCCGTGTTGTTATTTCCCACGGTTTTTTAAACGATTTCTCTTGTAGCCTAGCACAAAACGCCCGTCTTTCACACTACAAGCCTCAGGTTGTCGCCCCGCGACATGGGCTGCTCCAGCCTACCTATATGCGCTCTGTCCAAATTGTTGGCACGCGTCATCGGCGAAAGGCGGCGTCATAAGCAAATCTGTCCCCCTCCATCCAATTCTCTTCCCTCCTTTTAAAACATGTTGCGAAATATTTTTTGGAAACTATTACTGGTCTGTTGTCTGTTAATGTAGATGACGTATTTGACCAAATCTAATTGGAGACAAAAATTAGCACTAATTGTAGGCTATCGCTTTTATAACCAGCAAACCTGTACATCTGGTGGGTAGTCCATTTTTAAAAATCCCTTCACCTGGACCCTGATGATCACAGAGGGGTACCAAAGCAGGTACCAAGTCAATGTGCAAGGGTACGAGGAAGTTGAGGTAATCGAGGTAATATGCACATGTAGGTAGGGGTAATGGTGACGAGGAAATCAGGATAGATAATAAACAGAGGAACAGCAGCGTATCTGAAGAGTGTGAACAACGTGTGTCATATGTGAGTGTGTGTGTAGAGTCAATATGCATGTGTGGGTGTGTTTGTGTATGTATGTGTTTTAGATTTAAAAGGATCCCCATGAGCCGATGCCAATGGCGACAGCAGCTAGTCTTACTGTGGTCCAACACATAACGAAAAAGACATTACAACTGACAAACATTTAAAAACATTAACATGTAGTGTGTGTGTGCATATATCAGTTACACATACATGGCAGTACATACAGTTGAATTTGGAAGTTTACATACACATTGGCCAAATACATTTAAACTCCGTTTTTCACCATTCCTGGCATTTAATCCGAGTAAAAATTCTCTGTTTCTCTGGTCAGTTCGGATCACCACTTTATTTTAAGAATGTGAAATGTCAGAATAATAGTAGAGAGAATGATTAATTTCAGGTTTTAGTTCTTTCATCACATTCCCAGTGGGTCAGAAGTTTACATACACTCAATTTGTATTTGGTAGCATTGCCTTTAAATTGTTTAACTTGGGTCAAACGTTCTGGGTAGCCTTCCACAAGCTTCCCACATTAAATTGGGTGAATTTTGGCCCATTCCTCATAACAGAGCTGGTGTAACTGAGTCTGGTTTGTAGGCCTCAATGCTCGCACACACTTTTTCAGTTCTGCCCACAAATTTTCTATGGGATTGAGGTCAGGCATTTTGCCACACCTTTGGAAGCATGCTTGGGGTCAATGTCCATTTGGAAGACCCATTTGCGACCAAGCTTTAACTTCCTGACTGATGTCTTGAGATGTTGCTTCAATATATCCACATAATCTTCCTACCTTATTGATGCCATCTATTTTGTGAAGGGCACCAGTCCCTCCTGCAACAAAGCACCCCCACAACATGCTGCTGCCACCCCGTGCTTCACGTTTGGGGTGGTGTTCTTCGGCTTGTAAGCATCCCCTTTTTTCTCCAAACATAATATATAATAATATATGCCATTTAGCAGACGCTTTTATCCAAAGCGACTTACAGTCATGTGTGCATACATTCTACGTATGGGTGGTCCCGGGAATCGAACCCACTACCCTGGCGTTACAAGCGCCATGCTCTACCAACTGAGCTACAGAAGGACCATAACAATGCTCATTATGGCCAAACAGTTCTATTTTTGTTTCATCAGACCAGAGGACATTTCTCCAAAAAGTAAGGTCTTTGTCCCCATGTGCAGTTGCAAACCGTAGTCTGTCTGTTTTTGGAGCAGTGGCTTCTTCCTTGCTGAGCAGCCTTTCAGGTTATGTCAATATAGGACTCGTTTTACTGTGGATATAGATACTTTTGTACCTGTTTCCTCCAGCATCTTCACAAGGTCCTTTGCTGTTGTTCTGGGATTGATTTGCACATTTCGCACCAAAGTACGTTCATCTCTAGGAGACAGAACGCGTCTAATTCCTGAGCGGTATGACAGCTGTGTGGTCCCATGGTGTTTATACTTGCGTACTATTGTTTGTACACATGAACGTGGTACCTTCAGGCGTTTGGAAATTGCTCCCAAGGATGAACCAGACTTGTGGTCTACCATTTTCTTTCTGAGGTCTTGGCTGATTTCTTTTGATTTATCCATGATATCAAGCAAAGAGGCACTGAATTTGAAGGTAGGCCTTGAAATACATCCACAGGTACACCTCCAATTGACTCAAATTATGTCAATTAGCCTATCAGAAGCTTCTAAAGCCATAACATAATTTTCTGGAATTTTCCAAGCTGTTTAAAGGCACAGTCGACTTAGTGTATGTAAACTTCTGAACCACTGGAATTGTAATACAGTGAAATAATCTGTCTGTAAACAATTGTTGGAAAAATTACTTGTGTCTGCTGTTAGAACCAGTAAAGGCCACTTTTACCACTCTTGGGTAGTGGCATGACTTTGGCTTCCCTCCAGGCATGAGGACAAATACTTTCTTCTAGGTTCAGATTAAAGATATGACAGATAGGAGTGGCTATAGTCAGCCACCATCCTCAGTAGCTTTCCATCTAAGTTGTCAATGCCAGGTTTGTCATTATAGACCAATAATCATTTTTCAACCTCTCCCACACTAATTTTTTACAAAATTCAAACTTTCAATGCTATTCTTTCATTATTTGTTTTTTAATGCATGAGTGCTCACTGGCTCACTGTTCATTGTTGGCATTTCCTGCGTAAGTTTGCCAATAATTGCCAACATCAAATGGTTTTGAATTGAATAAGCCATCGGATTCAATGAAAGATGGAGATTAATTTGTGTTTCTGCCCATAATTTAAAGTACTCCAAAGTTTATGTCACTGATCTTGGCTTCATAATACAGTTTCTTCTTCTTTTTGTTGAGTTCAGTCACATCATTTCTCAATTTGCAGTAATTCAGCCAGTCAGATGTGCAGCCAGACTTATTAGCCACTCTTTCAACCATATAGTTGTTCAATTCCTCATCAATCCATGGAGCCTTAACAGTTCCAACAGTCAGTTTCTTAAAATATGTATGTTTATCAATAATTGGTAGAAGCAATTTCATAAATGAATCAAGTGCAGGAATTTGGAATTTTGTCTTTCCTGGATATAGCCACTATGTTGTGATCACTGCATCCAATGGGTACAGATACAGCTTTATAACAAAGTTTTACAGCATTAGTACAAATGTGATCAATACATGTGGATGATCTTGTTCCTGTAGTTTTTGTAAACACCCTGGTAGGTTGATTAATAACCTAAACCAGATTACAGGCACTGGTTACAGTGAGAAGCTTTCTCTTGAGCGGACAGCTTGATGAAAACCAGTCAATATTCAGGTCCCCATCACATACATACATCACATCACATACATATCAAGCATTTCACACATATTATTTAGATACTGACTTAACATTTGGTGGGCTATAGTAACACTCCAAAAGAAAAGGCTTTAGATGTGCCAGGTGAACCTGCAACCACAACACTTCAATAACACTTGACATAAGATCTTCTCTAAGCATTACAGGGATATGGCTCTGAATATATGCAGCAACTCCTCCCCCATAAGCATTTCTGTCTCTTCTATAAATGTTATATCCTTGTATTGCTACTGATGTATCATCAAATGAATTATCAGTTAAGTGAGTCTCAGAAATAGCTAACATACTGTATGAATGTTATCTGATGTTAGCAAGTTACTGATTTCATAAACCTTATAAGGCTACATATTGTATATTAATATGGGCTATTTTCAGCCCTTTCCTGGGTAGCTTATCAGAGATGGACATAATATAGAAAACAGCAAACAAAGCTATACATTCAGCTGTCCATTAATCAGTTGGTGTGCGTAAGTGTGTGTGTGCTGCGGGGTTGAAGCTACGAACCCATTGGCTTGGTTCGCTCAGGATGTACAATAAACAGAGTAGCAGCAGCATATGCGAAGAGTGTGAAAGTGTGTCTATGCGCGAGTGTTAGGAGTGTCACTCGACACTCTCCACTTCAGCCCCGTCGATGTGAACGGGGGCGTGCTCAGCCCTCCATTTCCTGTAGTCCACGATAAGTTATTTTGTCTCGTTGACGTTGCTGCCAGGTCTCTGACCTCCTCCCTATAGGCCGTCTCATCGTCATCAGATCAGGCCTACCACCGTCGTGTCGTTGGCAAACTTTATGATGGTGTTGGGAGTCGTACCTGGCAACGCAATCATGGGTGAACAGGGAGTACAGAAGGGGACTAAGTACGCACCCCTGAGGGGCCCCCGTGTTTTGTGTCAGCGTGGCAGATGTGTTGTTGCCTAATCTCACCACCTCGGGAGGCCCGTCAGGAAGTTCAGGATCCAGTTGCAGAGGGAGGTGTTCAGTCCCAGGCTCCTTAGCTTTGTGATGAGCTTGGAGGGCACTATGGAGTTGATCACTGACCTGTAGTCAATTAACTAAAAGTCATTGTCTGAGAGATTTACATGGTTAACAAAACATCACCCCAGGGTAAGCTTGCACGAAATATAACCCTTATTTAAGTGTATCTAAAATTCCAAGGGAAAAATCTATGGTGGAAAAATGATTGGAATCATTTCCGTTTGACCGCTAAGTTGTATGGATGTTATGACACCTCCACTGTGGGGTTCTATAGACAGCTACGAAAATCATAGATGAAAACCCTCTTGGTAAATAGTACGGTCTTCAGCTTATCATTGAGGTATTCTAACTCAGGCAAGCAGAACCTCGAGACTTCCTTAATATTAGAGATTGTTAATAGCTGGTGCGCAGAGAGACAACACCACCCCTCCTTGAGTTTACCCGACGCTACCGTTCGTTCTGTCCTGCCGATGTATAGAAAAACAGAGCTAGATTTACATTTTCCATGATCACATTGTTAGGATAGTCTTGGACAGAGATTGTCCCGTTTATTCTCCAGTGATTGCACGTCCGCCAATAGAACGGAGGGTAGAGGCGGTTTATCCACTCGCCGACGTAGTCTCGTCCGGTATTCTACATGCCGGCCTCTTCCCTTTTCGTGTGTCAAGGCTTTGTGCCTGGTCCGGGATGAGCAGTATGTCCGTCTCATTAAAATTAGAAATCCTCATTCAAACACAGTGCCCGAATTGCACATGGACACCTGTTTAAATTCATAAATGTTCATGTGACATAAGGATGTCATAAGGGTTGTAGGTGTAATAAAGCCTATGTATACAGGCACCAACATGTTAGAAATTAATATGGCGGAAATTAGTAATTGGAACTAATTACTTTTTTAAAATTCTGTATAAGGCGGTGGTAATGTTCAGGATATATAAACAGTTTGTGTGAACTGAAACGACCAACACCAGAAGAAAAGCATGCAGAAACAATATTGAACTACATATTTTAAAACGATACCATCTTTGAGGACTAACACTCAAATAACAGCCATGACAACGTGTATAGAATTGCAGATAACTTGCTTCTAAACTGCAAACTTCTCTCAGCTCAACAATCTTTCATTGCTGAAAATTTGATTTACAACAGCAAAATTCTCTTCACCACCAATATACCCTTCTAGCTAACAGGCTGTTAGAGTTAACACTTCCTCTTCCAATGAACTGCGAGAAGGCAAAAATAATGAAACGGTCTATCAAATCTATTCATTTTGAAATGGATTACTTCTACCTGCCATTCTCATTCCCCTGATAATACAAGGCATTATTTTTGTTGCTATCCTATGATGGGGGTCCCTGGGTTGCAGACTTTACCACGGCAAGAAAAGTTTGAAAAGCCCTGCACTACAGTACCCTTACCGCAAGACCTGGGACATTCATGTACAAACTCCGCTCAGCAACAAGTCTTTTATTTGCAATTTTCGGTTTCCTCATCTTTTCCAGTTTATGATGCAAAAAGAAGCAGTAATTCCTTAAATAATAAAGAAAGCAACAAAATATTTACAAAAGTCCAATAAAACTAATCAATGGATGGCCTAAAGCACCCCTCTCTGCATCTGGACAAACTGCCACTTCTGTTGGAAAATGATACAGCATTTTATAGTTTACATTACATCAGTAATTTATTTTTATTATTTCTGAAAAATAAAACTGACAAAAAAAACAACAACTTTAATATATATGTACAGAACGCTCCTGAAATGTGATTCCACTTAAAGTAGAAAAGGCTTTCGGATCATTTCTGTTTTTCTTATTTCATCAAGTTGATTTCTGTAGGTTTCAAGTTTTAATGGTGATTTTTGTCATTAAGGAGTCCTCTAGTTATGGGGTTTGTTTTCTCATTCGACAGGGGTCGAGAGAGAACGCACCCAACAGTTCATCATGTAACTACAGGAGAGGTAAAAGACGCAGTATCTCAAGTCAGGATTGACTACTGGGGGAGGAAGTGAAAGGTAGGCTTTAAGGAAGCATATAGAAGACCCCCACCGTCCTCCAGTAGCCAAGGTCAGAGGCTAATGGTCAAAGGTCACAATCCACCCCCCCATCTTGTTTCTCTGTCCTCAAAGTCCCAGTACTGCGGTAAACAGGAAGTGGGAAAAAGGAAAAGAACCGTCGCTCAGAAAGCCATTCAGAGCCTCTATAGTCGGCAACATACGCTTGATGTCAGCTGATCAGCAAACATACCTCGTCTACATCATTAAAAATAAACACTCCAACCATGCTGCGCACACACACACAAAAAAAAAAAGAGAAGACAGAGCTCTGTGTTCGATCGGACGTCACACACACGCATGGCATGATACCCCACTCCAAGGGAAAAACATGCTACATGACACCTCTACCATTGTCTCTATGCGTTTGCGTGTCATATAGTATGTTGCATAATATAATTTTTGTCTACAACCACAAAGAGCAGCGTGTTGGTTTGTCATTGTTTTCTCAAGAACAACAAGTCAAAAGGGTTTTATACGCAGTGACCGTAGTAGTTATTCCACGCGTTTACACAAGCAAAATCCGTCTCAATCATTTATTTCATTTTCGGCGGAACACACGCCATCACAAAAGAGGGAAAAGAGAATGAGGAAGTGAGCGAGAGAGAGAAGAGAGAAAGTGATTGCATGTCAGGTCCCTCTCTAAAAAGCCTTGTTGAGGATCGATATCAGTCCGCCACATAAAAAAAAAAAGGGCCACAGAGTCCAATTCTCTCCTCGGGCTCCCCTTGCAATACACCTCCCTAGCCATAGAGGGCGGTGGTGGTTTTAGAGAGGCCATTTAGTCCTTGTCGGACTCCTCTTCGGCCTCGCGGAGCCAGGTGAAGAAGGCGGTGACCGACTTAAGGGCCACGCCCTTGCCGGTCTGCTCTGCGGGGTCTTTGCTGGACTCCCACCTGTAGAAGGCCTCCTCTTTGATCACGTCCTCGTCGTACAGCGCGTCAAAGAACATCCGCAGCAGATCTGGCGAAGGGAGGATGCCACAGTCAGAGAGGGTAGTTAAGATGCACAGCCACAATCATGATTCCTGAACTATGAATCTAGCCACAACACCATCTGATAGAGAAATGTCGATAAATACATACGCCCTCAGCAAACACTTTAATTCACACAAACAATCAAAGTTCATCTTACATAAAAATGGTAAAAATTGCGAGACAGAAGACAAAGCCAGTGGGGCAGAATGTGAACGACAATCACAAAATCTACACGGAATGGGAAGCAACTGCAGTGCTGTGGATGTTCACGACAAAAAGAAACATCAAAACGGAGGTTCTGTATCTGAGCTGGTGATTGGCTGGGCCACAAGAGACTACAGCCAATGAATAGGCAAAGAGGTTTACTCTACGAGCACTCTAGCACACCAGGACAATGAGGTTGTGAAGGCGTGACTCTAGCCTCGCTACCCACAATCATACACAACCTCACAGAACTGAGGCGAAACACACACACACCACAGTACTGTACTCACTGGCCGGTTGCTCCATGTGCACCATGAGGGCCTGGAGGGCGTAAAGTGCCTGCAGCTCCCTATGCTCGTCACTCAGGTACCGCTGCAGCAGCTTGGCCCTCTGGGTAATCTGCTCCACGTCCACCTTGTACGGGTTCTCACCTGGACGGAGAGCGTGTGAAGAGTGAGTGAAGGCGGAGAGCGAGGGAGAAAGGATGGATGCATGTTCCACCCCCATTCTTCTTACAACATAGTCTCCAACCAGTCAACCCGATTCATAGGAAAATTAACCCAGACCCATAAACCTAGAGTAGCACCAAACGACCAACACTCATTCTACACCCAACTTGATGTCCCCATTGCCAATCAGACAGATATCAGAATGTACCAGCGATTGGGCATAGAACCAGAAGTCGGGAACATTCTGGCACCGAATACATAGCACTGTCCTTGGTTTCTCTCCATCACAACAGCAGAAAGGAGGTTGGAAGCATCTTTAAGGTATGCAAACAGAAGGGACAGATATATGGGCTTCGCGGTACTCACATATAACAGCTGACTGGCAAATGGAGGTCATCAGAGCGCGCACAAACTGGTTGGCAGCCGCCTGCTGTTCGTCCAGGTTGGCCTGTAAGTGAGAGGGTAAATAAGTAAGTAGTTACCACACAGAGCCTGCTTTCCCAAAAGTTACATGTAGATAGCTCGTTTAAACTTTCAATTGACCGGCTGATACACAATGTTGCATATGCATATGCACGTCACACACACCTCGACCCAGTCTCTGATGCGCTGGTTGTTAGCCCTGTCCTGGATCAGTCTGTCCAGATGTTTGCTAAGCTCCTCCCCGCTCATGGGCTTCTTCTGATTGGTCTCATCCGACTCCTCCCCCAGGGTAAACTCAATTTTCTGGAAAGAGCGAACACACCATAGAATTACATTAGGAACTCTACGGAAGGCACACTCCGATCCCTCAGGTTGCCTGACCACGGCAGCGTGTTATGGGCCAGCACGGCAGCGTGTTATGGGCCAGCACGGCAGCGTGTTATGGGCCAGCACGGCAGCGTGTTATGGGCCAGCACGGCAGCGTGTTATGGGCCAGCACGGCAGCGTGTTATGGGCCAGCACGGCAGCGTGTTATGGGCCAGCACGGCAGCGTGTTATGATTCTGAAAGGTCAAATAGCCATCTACAATGATAAAAAGCGGCCGTGTGGGGAACCGTAGGTGGCTTGTTTCAGTTAGTTGTGTCTTGTTCTTGAGATCGCGTCTCGAGGTGTTTGGACTTATGTCTATGCAAATATGGCTAAGATTAGCTAGCTAACTAACCAACAACTGTGACAACGTAATTGGAGTCAACCAATGCTTATTGTGCAATCTTTTTGTATGTTTTCAATAAACATTTGGAGACAAAATATAGTTCACGCTGTTGTCAATGATCCTTCGATTCTAAGCCAACAAGGTCCGTTTTGCACACATCGGTTTCGTTGCTAAACACACCTATAGAACGAGAAGGCAAACCCCCTTAGCCAAAACAACAAAAATCCTCATTTATTTAGGGCAGTCGCATGTTCAGTCCACCGATCTTAAATCTTACATGGCATTCAGAACGAGTGGCACTAAAAATATATATATATATATATATATTTTTTTTTTTTGTGAAGTTTAACCCCTTCTCCCACACTGACCTGTTCAGTCACAAACTTATTGACGTCCTCATCCTCTGGCAGGAAGTCTCTCCAGTTGAGCCCTGCTTCTGTCCACAGACCACCCACCTTCTTATGGGTCTGAAAATCATTTATTTTTTTTACAAATCATTAATAAACAATTTACACACACACAAAATATTTTATGGACATACACAAACCCCACAGAGCTGATTTCACAGAGACACTTACCATTCCTTTGCAGAGTAAGTTGAGAATCTGCACCAGCAGCAGACCAGCCTTACCCAGGGGAACCAGGGGCTTGGAGATCTCCCTGGAGAAACACACACACACACAGTAGCAAAAGTTTACAGAGCGTTCCTTTAAACTTCTCATTCATTCTTTACATCCGTCTCAAACTGTATATTTTCTTGACTAGCACTTCACTATTCATCCACAAAGTGAAGCGTCAGTCAAAGCCTTTCTGGAACCAACGCTGTTACATGCAAGTGACTGCCGGGAGTTGGGGCCTACGCAACCTATATAGAGCCTGGGCCTCACCTGAAGAGCTGTCCCATGGGGATGCCTCCGTCATGGAGCATGGGGGTGATGAGCTCAGCCAGGTATTGCCAGATGTGGGGGATGTCTATGGCCATATCCTCAGCCACCTCCAGGATCTCTTTGAGCCTTTGATTAAAACATAACCAGGCAAAGACCTTATTCAGTGCTCTCTCACCCACAAAACAAGGCAAAGTAATCACTTTCTCGTGGACAGGATTGCGTGCTTCCTCAAAACACACATACTTTCTTTCACCATTTGAGAAACGCACACAACCTGGTCTTTAGGGCACTACTCTCTCTGCCTCTCACCCCTTGTAGTACTGTGTTGTGGGCAGGGTGCCGGCCTTGAGGAGTTGGTGCAGTAGCAGGCCCATCCGTTCCCTGGCGATGGCGCTGCGCTCCAGAGTGTCCTCCAGGCCGTTCCGCACAAACACAAAGAGCAGCGGGGCGCTGTTCAGCTCCCCTACACACTGCAGCGCCTCCTACAGGGCCGGACGGGGAAGGACAGGGGTTTAGTATTACAGCAGTCAGCTATGCAATCGCTTCTGTGTGTGTACCTTTGTAATGGACACAAAACTGATGGTGTGTGTGTGTGTACCTTCATGTCATTGAGATGGAGATACTCCTCGATGATGGCGCTGGACTTCTTGTCCAGCTCCTCCTCGGTCATGGCCGGTTTGGCCGGAGCAGCGGGGGGAAGGGTGGGGCCTGTCTCACGCTTCACTGTACAGATACAACACAGTTACACACACAATTGTACACAAAAACATATTTTACACTACGGTGTGTGCACATGTATCCAGCGTGTGTGTGTGAATGATGTATGTGTTGGCAGTAGAAGTGTGTGTGTGTGTGTGTGTATAGTCTCTTACCAACAGCCTCCTTACTAGGAGCCCTGTCCCGGCTACCACTGCCTCCCCGGTCACGGCTGCCTCTGTTCCGGTCGTCAGACATGCTGGCTACGCGCCGGACGGGGGGTTCCGTAGGGGTGCGACTATCGCTCCTACGCTCCTCTGTCTCGCGGCTGAAGCTGCGCTTGGTGATAGGCGGGCGGGCGTCGCGACTACTGTCGCGCCGCTCGAAGCGGTCAAACCTGTCCCGGTCCCCGCCGCGGTCACGACTGGAGCTGGACCTACGGAGAAAGAGAGAGATATTGGAGCGCGGGTAGAAAATTAAGGTGTGTAAGCGAGAGTCGGGGGGCAGAGAGAAAGATCAGGAAGAATGAGGGGAAACGGAAAGCAAAACAGCAACAGAGGTACTGACCTCTGGGGTACCCTGCGGTCAGCGTCCGAGGACGACGCTGGTGGAGCAGACTGCTGCAAGGCAGAGAAACGGTTGCCAGTGGCCGGACGGCCCGTCTCCGCTGCTAGAGAACAAAAGGAAGGAAGGAATGAGCGAGAGATCAATACACGCATATCACACAAATGCCAAGTGTGTATAGTACAGTGTGCACTACAAGAGTGTATAGTACAGTGTGCACTGTAAGAGTGTATAGTACAGTGTGCACTGTAAGAGTGTATAGTACAGTGTGCACTGTAAGAGTGTATAGTACAGTGTGCACTGTAAGAGTGTATAGTACAGTGTGCACTACAAGAGTGTATAGTACAGTGTGCACTACAAGAGTGTATAGTACAGTGTGCACTACAAGAGTGTATAGTACAGTGTGCACTACAAGAGTGTATAGTACAGTGTGCACTACAAGAGTGTATAGTACAGTGTGCACTACAAGAGTGTATAGTACAGTGTGCACTACAAGAGTGTATAGTACAGTGTGCACTACAAGAGTGTATAGTACAGTGTGCACTACAAGAGTGTATAGTACAGTGTGCACTACAAGTGTGTATAGTACAGTGTGCACTGTAAGAGTGTATAGTACAGTGTGCACTGTAAGAGTGTATAGTACAGTGTGCACTACAAGAGTGTATAGTACAGTGTGCACTGTAAGAGTGTATAGTACAGTGTGCACTGTAAGAGTGTATAGTACAGTGTGCACTACAAGAGTGTATAGTACAGTGTGCACTACAAGAGTGTATAGTACAGTGTGCACTACAAGAGTGTATAGTACAGTGTGCACTACAAGAGTGTATAGTACAGTGTGCACTACAAGAGTGTATAGTACAGTGTGCACTACAAGAGTGTATAGTACAGTGTGCACTACAAGAGTGTATAGTACAGTGTGCACTACAAGAGTGTATAGTACAGTGTGCACTACAAGAGTGTATAGTACAGTGTGCACTACAAGAGTGTATAGTACAGTGTGCACTACAAGAGTGTATAGTACAGTGTGCACTACAAGAGTGTATAGTACAGTGTGACACATTTGTTGGGTATTTTGCACTTGTGTGAGGGATGTCGGTGTGTGTTTGTATGAAGTAGGCTTCTACCCGACTCTCTGTGTTTGGCACGCGCCCATATGTGGCCCTACCCGGTTCAGCTCCGGCAGCAGGCTTGGCTCCCGTGGTGCCTCCACTGCTGCCCTTGCCCCAGCTGCCCCACATGCCCTTACCCCCGAGCTGGGGCGCAAGGAGCTGGTTGTTGAAGTCCAGAGCACCAGGCTAGTGGGGGGAGAGGTCAAAAGGTTGAGAGCAGAGGTGATGACATAAGTATATCCATCTCAATGGGGACACTCGACTTGGTAAAACAAAATGACGAAAAATGGCTAATTAAGTGACAAGTGAAATACCTGAGAACACAAACTCTTCACCTGGTCATGTGATCGCAAAAAAGCATCCTTATGAGCTACTGAAATACAATCAATACACACTATTGCTTACCTTCCCCCTCATAATTAGGAACCCGATTTGTGTTGGTTTAGTAATTAAAAACACGTTTATTTATTAGTTGCGAACTTTAAAACCACCACTCACCTTGGTGATCTTGCTGAGCCGGCTGGTATCGATGGGTCTGTTCTTGGTGGAGATGGGCACTGTGTTCCAGCCTTCGTCCTGGGGCTGGCTGCCCCTAGCCCCCTGGCCACCGTGCTGGCCCCCACGGCCCCCCTGATCCCTTCCTCCTCTGTCTCGGTCTCCCCCCCTGCCGTCTCTTCCTCCACCACCACCACCACCACCTCTTCCACCACCACCTCCTCCTCCACCACCACTGTCATTCCTTGACATAAGCTGCTGTTGGACCTTGACCAGCTGCATTTGCTCCTCTCGCTCAGCATCCTTGTGGATCTGGTCTATGGTCTTCGGGCCCTGTTCCCCTCGCCGGGGCACCCAGCCACTCTGGTGGAGGGAGAGAACTCTTTTAAAGTCTAAGAATTCGCAAAGGCTTTAGAGCCATATGATGAATTAGAGTATGGTCATTGCTGTGACGCCATGACTGTAATGATACTATTGCAGAGAAGACAGAGGAAAGAAGAAGTGAAAGAGAGCGCTGAAGAGGAGAGAGAGAGAGGAGGGGATGGCGTGAAGGACAGAAAGAGAGAGAATATTGCACAGAGAGGGTTGGAGGGAGGTGTAGTTGTACCCGTCTGAGGTCGATGACGTCCTGCAGCATGAAGCGGATCCTGGACGAGGTCTTCTTCTCCTTGATGATCTTGTCCATCTGGGCAAAGTACTGGTCCATACGGGGCTGTAGGGACAAACAGAGGGACACTCAGACTGGTGTGTGTGTGGCCATTCACATTTCTGCAGAGGAAATATGTCAGGTATCAGTATGTGTGTGTGTGTGTCCCTGTGCATTGGCATGCGTACATGCCTTTCTTTATGTGTCTGTATCTCGCTCTCTGCATACCTTGGCCTTCTCAAAGTCCAGGTCCTTGCCGATTGTGGACAGCAGTCTACAGAGGCACTCCAGCGACTCCTCGTCGTGGTTCTTCAGCAGCTTGACGATGCAGTCGTGCATGATGGCCTCCGTCAGCATCTTCAGCTTGAACAGCTCGCCGATGAACTTGATGTTGCCCAGCGACCGCCGGCGCGCCTTGTCCTTCGCCTCCTCCAGCTCCGCCTTCAGACCGGCTTTCTCCTCCTGGGAGGTGAGAGGTCAAAAGGTCATTTGAAAGTAAAGAATGCTGTATTGCCCAAAATGCACCCGCTCTTTGAGGGTCCGGGACGGAACAGAATGTGATTCTATCTTTGCTAGTTCAACCACAGACCTCGGCAAAAGTGAAAAACAGCAAGTCAAATGAATAGTCAAATACATGGATTTAGAATTTGAGGATAGAGACCAATCTTGTGATATTGGCAATATGAACATGGGTTAGATATGAATATAACAGAACGCATCTGTTGTGTAGACAGGATGCGATGTCGTACCTCTTTTGCAGCCTCCATCTCCTTCTGTTTGGCCTCAAAGATCACGTCGTCGTCCTGGTCCTTCTCAAACTCCTTCTGACAGCGGTTCAGCAGCAGCTTACGGAAGTTCACAGTCACTCCCGGCTTGTCTGTGGTGGGCACTTTCAACTGGGAGGACACAAGGAAAGGAAACAAGTCATGTTTAGTTCAAGGTCAGTTTCGTTTATGTTCAGTGGCTTAGAAAAGTACACTCAAACAAATGGATGAAGACAGAATTAAAACAGAGGGGGAGAAAAGGAACGAAAGAGGGCTTCTCAGCTCCTCGAGTTCTTCATTTCCATCCCTATACTGCAGTGTATGGATGTGCAGCTTTCCCTTTCAAGACGACACCATACACACCTAGACACACGGGCCCCGAAATGATACATTTTAGTTTGAAACGATTCGGTGTGATTCAGTTTGATGCAATAACATTTGTTGCAATAGAAACATTAATTTTCCATTCTAAATTCAAATCTGCTCGGGCCTCCCAAGTGGCGCAGCGGTGGAAGGCAATGCATCATAGTGCTTGAGGTGTCACTACAGACCCGGCTTTGATCCCAGGCTGTCACACAACCGACCGTGACCGGGAGTCCCATAGGGCAGCATACAATTGGCCCGGTGTTGTCCGTGTTAGGGGAGTGTTTGGCCGGGGGGGGGGCTTTACTTGACTCATAGCGCTCTGGCGACTCCTTGCTGCGGGCCCGAGCGCCTGCAGGCTGACTTCGGTAATCAGTTGAACAGTGTTTCCTAAGGCACATTGATGCAGCTGGCTTTCGGGTGAAGCACGAGGGTGTTAAGAAGAGCGGCTAGGCGGGTCATGTTTCGGAGGACGTAACAGTCTGCCGCTGATAGAGCTCATGAGCTGGGCCTCTCTCAACTGGACCGGTCTGAGCTGACTTCTGTGTGTGTGTGTGTGTGTGTGTAATGATGTACGTAGGCACCTGATCTGAGCCATAAAGGAGATAAGGCATCTACCACCCCACTACAAGAACTTGTCATGTATTTTTTGCACATTAACCGTTTGAGCTAGTAATGTATCAATCGTTATCGTTTACAAAATGAGCGATGACATTGAGCAATGAACAGCACAACTCGGTTGTCAAACTATGAGGTATTTTCAGAAGGCAGAATGTAATGAGCAACATTTATTTTAGTTAACCAGCGATTTGTAATGGTTCAATCAACCTTCTGACTGATGCACTTGTATCTTTAACATTTGAATCGGGTACCAACGCGTACTGGTGACGCGTTACCTCCCTTCTGCACTGGTCCAAACACATGGCTCAAAGTAGAGGAAGAGAGAACGAAAGAAAAAAAGACAAACACAAAATTCCCAAACGTCGTCAGTCACGTCACTCACCCCCATAAGGCAGCGGCACATGTTGGCGTAGGCCACGGAGAAGTTGGGCTCAGAGATGGCCTTCTCAAAGATGAGGTCGATCACTCCCTTCAGCCGCTCCTCCGTGTCGATGGTCAGCTCTGTGACCTGTTTCATCAGTTGCTGGAACATCTGAGGGGTCAGCTTGTTGAGGATGGAGCGGACCCTCTTGAACAGCTCCTGGGTCTTGGCCTGCTCGGGGTCGTCGCTCTCCTCCTCCTCGGGGGCGGCCCCGCGGCTCCCCGCCATCTTCACCGCGGGCTTCCAGGCTTTCTCTGCCTTGTTGAGCTCCACGTCGCCGCCTAGCGATGAGGAGATGATGATCTTGCGGGGCTCCTTGCGCTGGCCCTGCTGGGAGCGCCGGGGTCCTGGGGGCTGGGGAGGGAGAGGAGAGAGAGCGAAGGGGGGAAAGCAAGATGGGTGAGGGGTAGAGGGATAAAACATGTAGAAATAAGAGGGAAATTATGTCTATGAACTTCAAACAAACTGGGCTGTAAATCTATTCACAACTTGAGCCCAGCTTTAGACATAAACAAGGTAGAGAGCAGCACCAGTTCCAGTCAATGGCAGTCTTAGAAAACTATTCAATGGTCATCTTTAAATGCTCACAATAAATTACTGGTTGTTGACCAATTCATCCATTTGTTTTCAAGCAATGTGTGACAAATGATTGATTTCTATCATGTGGAGAGTGAGGTAATGACATACTTTGAACTGTGACTAATGTTTTCGAAGAGACAACAGCCCACACGTGACCAAAAAAAATGGTCGATCTTGGTCTTGAATTATAGGATCTCTACGCACTTACAACAGAGGCATCTGGCTGGATATAACCCGTTTTAGCAAAGATGTGTGCTCGGTTTTATACACCTGTCAGAAATGGGTGTGGCTGAAATAGCCGAATCCACATACTTGTGTGTGTGTGTTATATATATATATATATATATGTGTATTAAAAATAATATATACAGTGCCTTGCGAAAGTATTCGGCCCCCTTGAACTTCGCGACCTTTTGCCACATTTCAGGCTTCAAACATAAAGATATAAAACTGTATTTTTTTGTGAAGAATCAACAACAAGTGAGACGCAATCGTGAAGTGGAACGACATTTATTGGATATTTCAAACTTTTTTAACAAATCAAAAACTGAAAAATTGGGCGTGCAAAATTATTCAGCCCCTTTACTTTCAGTGCAGATAACTCTCTCCAAGTTCAGTGAGGATCTCTGAATGATCCAATGTTGACCTAAATGACTAATGATGATAAATACAATCCACCTGTGTTTAATCAAGTCTCCGTATAAATGCACCTGCACTGTGATAGTCTCAGAGGTCCGTTAAAAGCACAGAGAGCATCATGAAGAACAAGGAACACACCAGGCAGGTCTGAGATACTGTTGTGAAGAAGTTTAAAGCCGGATTTGGAAACAAAAAGATTTCCCAAGCTTTAAACATCCCAAGGAGCACTGTGCAAGCGATAATATTGAAATGGAAGGAGTATCAGACCACTGCAAATCTACCAAGACCTGACCGTCCCTCTAAACTTTCAGCTCATACAAGGAGAAGACTGATCAGAGATGCAGCCAAGAGGCCCATGATCACTCTGAATGAACTGCAGAGATCTACAGCTGAGGTGGGAGACTCTGTCCATAGGACAACAATCAGTCGTATATTGCACAAATCTGGCCTTTATGGAAGAGTGGCAAGAAGAAAACCATTTCTTAAAGATACCCATAAAAAGTGTCGTTTAAAGTTTGCCACAAGCCACCTGGGAGACACACCAAACATGTGGAAGAAGGTGCTCTGGTCAGATGAAACCAAAATGGAACTTTTTGGCAACAATGCAAAACGTTATGTTTGGTGTAAAAGCAACACAGCTCATCACCCTGAACACACCATCCCCACTGTCAAACATGGTGATGGCAGCATCATGGTTTGGGCCTGCTTTTCTTCAGCAGGTACAGGGAAGATGGTTAAAATTGATGGGAAGATGGATAGAGCCAAATACAGGACCATTCTGGAAGAAAACCTGATGGAGTCTGCAAAAGACCTGAGACTGGGACGGAGATTTGTCTTCCAACAAGACAATGATCCAAAACATAAAGCAAAATCTACAATGGAATGGTTCAAAAATAAACATATCCAGGTGTTAGAATGGCCAAGTCAAAGTCCAGACCTGAATCCAATCGAGAATCTGTGGAAAGAACTGAAAACTGCTGTTCACAAATGCTCTCCATCCAACCTCACTGAGCTCGAGCTGTTTTGCAAGGAGGAATGGGAAAAAATGTCAGTCTCTCGATGTGCAAAACTGATAAGAGACATACCCCAAGCGACTTACAGCTGTAATCGCAGCAAAAGGTGGCGCTACAAAGTATTAACTTAAGGGGGCTGAATAATTTTGCACGCCCAATTTTTCAGTTTTTGATTTGTTAAAAATGTTTGAAATATCCAATAAATGTCGTTCCACTTCATGATTGTGTCCCACTTGTTGTTGATTCTTCACAAAAAAATACAGTTTTATATCTTTATGTTTGAAGCCTGAAATGTGGCAAAAGGTCGCAAAGTTCAAGGGGGCCGAATACTTTCGCAAGGCACTGTATATTTACAAAGAAAAAAATATGGGGGATTGGAAATGGAGACCAATTTTTCCACTTAAGCCTCCATCCATCTGACATATTAAATATGATCTACCCCATAAAAAAATAAATATATATATATATTTTTTGAAGTGTCCACTATATAACTCCATACACGGACCCACACTGCGATACTCACTCCCATATGGTCCCTTCCAGGGCCCCGTGGTCCCCCTCCCCCACCTCCGGAGGACTGTCTGCCCAGGTTACCCATGAAGGCGGGGGTGAAGTCTGGCCCGGCGTTCATCATGTTGCGACCCGGCTCCGCTGGGCGCATGGGGGTCTTATTGGCCTACAGAGAGGAGAGGATTAAGAACCTATGATTTTGACATTGAAATTAGTATTTGGGACAGACTCGAAAAGCACATGAATGAACTACGGGAGCATAATCACGTCACTTAGTTGTGAATAATACACTTCAAACTGGATGCCTATAAAAAAAAAATTAATAATACCCATATTGGCTCATTAAATTGTTATTTCTTTCCTTCAATGACATAGTTTACCTTATCCAACACCACATCGCAGATAAGAGGCAGGCCCTCGGGCTTGTTCATGCTGGCACCAATGTACCGGAAGCCCAGCAGGAACTCCCTGTCGTACCTCTTCTTATCCTCCGGGTCGATAGGCTTCCATTGCTCTGTTGGGAGGAAAGGGTGGAGGAGTGGGGCGACGGACTCTTTCATACTGCTTAACCGTTGCTGGGACACATTCAGCCAAATCTATCAGACTGCTCCTGAAGAGACATGCATCTCGGGAGGGATAACGCTGGCCATACACCTGCATAATGTGGTCGTTGACCATTCACGATGAGACATTTCACATAAGAGATAGTCGGCGTCAACACAGATGAATTGGGTCACCTACAGACACATTTACTTCTGGGGGGCCACCCACCTCCTTTGTACTGGTACTTGAGGTCGCCTGGTTTGAGTGGGGGCGTGTCGGCGTTCTGCTTGTCCTCCTTCTCCTCCCACGTCTCGTCTGGCGCGTCGGCTGTCACCAAAGGGGGAGGGGCCACAGGGCTGGGCCCCGCCAGAGTGGACAAGGGCTCGGGGGCAGCTGCCGCCTCCTTCTCCTGTATGGATGAGAGAGTTGGGAGAAGGGACAGGACAATTGGAGGGGTAAGACGGAGTAGAATGATTTTGAGACCCCTACAACGCCGTCAGGATTTGGGGTGACAATCTTTTTTGATACATTTTATTTTGTTGTTGTGAGAGAATACAAGTTTCAAATTCACATACGGGAAGTTTGACGAAAACTTGCTGGGAAGTGAAATGATTGTCTCGACAGATATACCAGGACTCCAGGCACAAAGACCAACAGTGCCATATGCCAAGTTGCTCTTGCACTGACCAAACAGGAGTAGCAGCTGGACTGCAGTGCTTGGAGTAACAATCTTACACGTTTTTCAAGGTTTACCACTGGTGCACCTTCAAGTGGTCACGGACAACTTTTCAGAATAGCTCAAGACTTTAGAAGGCCGCTCTGCTCTATGCAAGCAGGCACATGAGTAGATACAAACGCACCTCTTTGAAGGCATCCAGCATGTCTCCTATGGCCTCTTTCTTGTTCAGCTCCTTCATGTTCCTCTTCTTCTTTGGCACAGACACAGCAGCTAGGAGAGGAGTTCAGAAATTGTTACGTCAAAACCTGAAGCCACACCATCCAGAACCCGTCTGCACCAGCCAAACCCTTGGTGCACACAGTACTTCCTGACCAAGTGATCCCGACCAGTAAAAACCTTCCCCTCTCACCTTGCATAGACGTGTCCTCTGAAGGGCTACTGGCCAAGGGCACCGTGGCTGCATCTTCCTCTTTCTCCCCCTCCTCTGCCACGGCAGCATCTGCAAGGGTAGCAGTTTCCTGAGGTGTGGGAACGGCAGGCTCGGTGTTGGGCATTGCAGTTCGCTCTTGTGCGGGCACGGGGGCGTCTACCTCGTCGGGGTACTCCTGGGGGAGGCCGTTGGACAGGGGCGTCTGCGCCTCGCTCTTCTGGGCCATGGCGGGCTCTGCCTCCAGGACAGAGGGGGTGACGGCAGGAACGGGGGCAGACACGGGCACAGCAGCTTCCTGTTTCGGCGCTGTCGGCTCGACCACGCTCTCAGTTTTAGTGAGAGCTTCCACAGACACCACCGGCTTCACGGCCGGGGCAGAGTGTTTGATCGTTGCTGTGGCAACGGGAGTCAAAGGTCGTGGAGCGGGCTTAGTGTGTTCTTTAGCGACCACCACCGTAACAGGCGCCACTACCTCTGGCTTGGTGGTAAGCACAGGCTCCTCCTTTACCTTCTCTACAATCTCCTCCTCCACCACCACCACCACCACTTCTTCCTTTTTATTCTCTGCCTCCTCTTTCTCCGCTACCAGAGCAGGAGGCTTCTCGACGGCTGCTAGGGCGGCCGAAGGCTCTTCCTCAATGGGAGGAGCTTCAGGAGTCACTGCCTTTCCCGCCAGGGTCACACCGGCATCCACCGTGTCACTGACCTGAGCGATGGTGGTGATGGGGGGTGGTGTCTGCACCTCTGCAGGGGGAGGGGAGGTAGGAGCTGCCGGGGGCGAGGGGGATGGGGGAGGGGCCTGGTCTTCCTCTGGCGGAATGGCCTCCTCGGCCTTCCCCGCAGCCGTGGGGACAGCCGATTGGCTGACGACCTGTTCGGTAGGTGGGGCTGCTTGGCTATCTTTTTCCTGCTTGGCCTCAGTTGAGACGGTGGCGGTGGCAGGCTCTGGGGTCACCAACACAGGAGGCGGGGTCATGGCAGCCATTGTTTCTGCAGGTTCCATGTTGTCATCTGAAAAAATACATAATAATCAGTTCAGAACAGTTTTGGAACTATTACGTAATATCATTCAATCATTGAAGATCAAGTTCATCGTTTACTTCATGCTGTTCTACTCTATGTAATGTGGCAAATATCACCATGTAAAGACATTGTAGTACAACAAGACCTGGGAGGACGCTCACCTGTTCTCGTCATCATGGTGACGGGCTTTGTAACTTCTCCGTTGGTCTGGGAAGGACCTTCTCCCTCTGTAGTGGAGGACTAGTGGCAGAAAACGAGGAGCACCGTAAAAACTAGAGTACACTAGATTTAAAAAATAACAATCACAAATATGTTGCAGTGTTTTCTAACGCTATCCTATTGCCTTGATCAAAACCAGTCGAGTTGGAGACGAGACAACCTAAAAGTAAACACTAACTGAATGGAACCGTTCTGGAACAGTTGGCTTCCATTCCAAACTTCCTGGTCTCCTCTATGACATCATCTCTGTGGAATCATCTCAAAGACACAAGATTACAAACTTGCATTGTGAGCTCATCACTGGGAAAGATCCCAAGGAGGTGGCGAAACCAGGGGATGTATTGAGGGATGTGAAACATTTAGAGTTGAATGTATAGAACTAGAATGTATAGAGCTGACACTGCTCTGTCTGAAACATTCATATCTGTTCTAAATGATACATTTCTGCCCCCCCATAGTGTATTTGATGTCCTCATATGATAAATACCAATCACAAAGTTTCAGGATGTGAACAGCAATAGAGTTTTAATCATTGGACAACAACGTTTCTGAATGGTCTGTGAGGTTGCATTGTCCTGAACAGGCAGGCCCCAGTGGGTAGCGAGGCATACCTGTGATGGGGGGGTGGAGGTGGCCCTTCCCCCGGACATGATCTCCTCTGTGATATCGCGGCCCCCTTGGTTGGGGTCTCGTATTCTGATCTGAAGAGAAGGAGGAAGTTGAACAACCGACAGTCAGACTACTTCACATTAAAAATCGACTAGCCTGGGCAGTATTCACTGGACGCCAACAGATGAAAAACGCACCGAAACCGGGAGGGACTGGCTATCCGTTTTCTTTTCCCCATTGCGAAACGTTTTGCTACGGTATATGCTGATGAATACAACCCTAGTTAAATAGGCCTAAATAAATAAGTGCCCTTTTCTCTTCTCCAGTCATCCCTCCTACCGTCTAAACTAATCTATACTTCTTGCCCGCTGTTCAATCTCCATCTGTGTCATGAGGTGAGTTGCCTTTAATCACATATCTAGGGTCACATTACCCTGAGGCCAATTCTGATATAGGAACAGATTACCATCCCCCCGATTCTATCTTTAACCATAAGGGGGGAGGGAGAGAAGGTATCCGTGTCTGACCCCGTATAAGCGGTAAGGGGCAAGATGTACTACTCCTGCACTGACCTCAGCAGCGAGGTCATAGTATACCAGCTGCCCTCTGACCTTTATAGGGCTTTTCCACTCCTAATATATACCCTGGTATTATACTAGAGAAAGTGTTCTCAACAGTGTGGGCTGACACTAACGACTTGTTAAAAGCAGCATCAACAACTTCTGAATCCCCTGAACAGTTGCTTTTTATAAGGAAAAGGCCCAATTGATATGCTAACAGTCAACCTTTGCCATGTTCACGCACCCAGAAAAGTCTCAGTCTGGCCCCATGTCAGGGTCAAAAGCCTGCGTCTCCAGGCCAAACACCAGGGGTACAGTCTTAAAGTGGAAAAGCAAGATTAGTTTGTGGTACAGTACCGCTTTGCGCTCCCTCTTGGGTGCCAGTGGTTGGCTCGGCGGCGGCTGAGGGGGCAGGGCCTGTTGCTGGGGCTGGGCGGGGCTTATCATGACAGGCGCGGTTTGGACAGGGGGTGTGTGGCTGTACTGGGGCTGGGCCGGGTAGTAGGCACCTGCTGTAGGGGGAGGCAAGTCAAACACAGAACGAAAAGCAACACACTATCACACACTAAAATGACCACAAACATACCATACAGACTAAACAAGCATTGAAATAGAACATGTTAAAATAACCACAACAGGGCCTAAAATTTAAAAAAAAGTAGATTGGCATTGGCAGGTAAGACGTCTATTCCCCCAGCCACGTTGGCAGTGCAAGCACTCGCATTTACGAATAAGAAGAGAGTTAGAAGTGAAGAACGAGCACATTTACAGCAATTTAAAGAGCTGGCAGCTAAATCGCACAAAGAACGACCGACCCTAAAACATGCCAGCTCCCACACTGTCTGGCTGGGGAGCTGTGCGCACTGGGATTGAAGTGCTGAAGTAAGACTGATTTTAGAAGCACTGAGCACAGGCATAAATATTGGTCTAATTCACTCTTAAAAGTCTACTACAGTGAGACTGTGTTCCTTGGCTATTATAATGTTTTGTTCAATGTTCACAAGCCAGGTTGTTTCCAATATGTCTGCTTCAACTGCGAGCGAAGAGCTGAGATATTTTAAGATGTAGCTGATGTCACAAATAATGAAATAGCATTGAGCAATATACCACATCACTGATTACTAGTAATACATTTGTTTGAGAAACATTACAAAGCATGCTCCTCCAGGTTTGGGGGGAGGTGGGGGGGAAGTGGCTGGGAGACCAAAAGGTTTGTTTCAAGCCCTGACCCACATGCACCCGGAGCAAAATAAAACTAAGGGTGGGGGGCAGCTACAAACCAAACAAGCACACAAAACTACAAACCAAACATGCAGATAAAGATGCAGCCCCGCACACACCGTGCAACACACACTTACTCACCGGGGTAGCGCTGGGAGGTGAGAGGAGCGCCGTGGAGAGAGAGACGCCCGTTCTCTCGCCCACCCCCTCTCCCCCCACCCCCCCGCCTTTCCCTCGCAGCCAGAGAGGGCTCTGAACACGACAGGGGGAGGAGAGGAAGGAAGCGAGGGAAGGGAAGAGAGAAAAAGGAGAGAGAGAGGACAGGAAGAGAGATGCAGAGTGAGTGAATGAGAAGGGAACCAGAGGTAAGCAGGGTGTTAAGGCAGTAAGAGGCAGCAGGTGAGAAGACAGAACAGACTGATAGAGCCGAACCAAAGCCAAAAAAAAAAAAAAAAAAAACACACACACACAGCCTTGGTCCTAAGAGAAACAAAGACCACCATACACACAAACACCTGCCAGGCAAAACCACTACAAACAACCAGCAAAGCCATACGGTAAAGAACCTAAGATCAACTGACTGACCAACTGTAAGATCAGGCCCTAAAATTAACACCCGCCACCTGCCAAATACGGGTAGATTGGGGCATTGGCAGGTAAGACTCCACCAGCCACGTTGGTCAGGGCTCAACAGGGCAAGCATTTCACTCGCATTTGTTAACATAGTCAAGTGTGAAAACTTTTTAAGTAAAATTAATTCTGCTGTAGCTGTTTTCAAACTACAGCTGGAACATGTAATCGCACCGAGTCAAAGAACGACGAATCCTACAAACAGTTGAAGTCGGAAGTTTACATACACTTAGGTAGGAGTCATTAAAACTCGTTTTTCAACCACTCCACAAATTTCTTGTTAACAAACTACAGTTTTGGCAAGTCGGTTAGGACATCTACTTTGTGCCTGACAAGTAATTGTTCCAACAATTGTTTACAGACGGATTATTTCCCTTATCATTCACTGTATCACAACTCCAGTGGACCAGAAGTTTACATACACTAAGTTGACTGTGCATTTAAACAGCTTGGGAAATTCCAAAAAATGTCATGAATTTAGAAGCTTCCGCGATAGGCTAATTGACATCATTTGAGTCAATGGAGGTGAACCTGTGGATGTATTTCAAAGCCTCTTCAAACTCAGTGCCTCTTTGCTTGACATCATGTGAAAATCAAAAGAAATCAGCCAAGACCTCAGGAAAAAAATGGTAGACCTCCACAAGTCTGGTTCATCCTTGGGAGCAATTTCCAAACGCCTGAAGGTACCACGTTTATCAGTATGCAAATAAACACCATGGGACCATGCAGCAGTCATACCGCTCAGAAAGGAGACACGTTCCGTCTCCTAGAAATTAACGTACTTTGTGCAAATCAATCCCAGAACAACAGCGAAGGACCTTGTGAAGATGCTGGAGGAAACCGATACAAAACTATCTATATCAACGAATCCTATGTCGATATAACCTGAACCACTCAGCAAGGAAGAAGCCACTGCTCCAAAACCGCCATTAAAAAAAGCCAGACTACGGTTTGCAACTGCACATGGGGACAAAGATCGTGCTTTTTGGAGAAATGTCCTCTGGTCTGATGAAACAAAAATAGAAGGGTTTGGTCATAATGACCATTGTTATGTTTGGAGGAAAAAGGGGGATGCTTGCAAGCAGAAGAAAACCACCCCAACCGTGAAGCATGGGGGTGGAAGCATCAGGTTGTGGGGGTGCTTTGCTGCAGGAGGGACTGGTGCACTTCACAAAATAGATAGCATCATAAGGAAGGGAAATGTGGATATATTGAAGCAAAATCTCAAGACATCAGTCAGGAAGTTAAAGCTTGGTCGCAAATGGGTCTTCCAAATGAACAATGACCACAACCATACTTCCAAAGTTGTTGCAAAATGGCTTAAGGACAACAAAGTCAAGGTATTGGAGTGGCCATCACAAAGCCCTGACCTCAATCCTATAGAACATTTGCCTTGCTGTGGACCTCTGTGCATGTGAAGATCTGAGTCAAAGATTCATTTTTAGATGCCTATCCACAGGCATAAAAATTGGTCTAATTTACTTGAAACTAAAGTCCACCGAAGTGAGACTGCCCTTGTTTCTTCACTATTTACATTAGCTTGTGAACAAAACAGGTTGTTTCTCATTGAGTTTCAACTGCTAGGAAAGAGAAAACACTTCTACTAGTCAGACTCAATCTCACAGGCACAAACATGACGAGTTGCGCTACCACGGTAACCTCCCGCCCTTAAAGGGGCAGGTGAGCATTTGTCTCATCTGTGATACAGTATTTTGGTTAAAAGACCCAGGTCACAGGCTCCCGAGTGGCAGATGCCGCAGTGTTGTGTCATTACCAGCTGTGACCTGAAGTCCCATTGGGTGGCACACAATTGGCTCACCATCGTCCGGGTTAGGGGAGTGTTTGGCTTTACTTGGCTCAAGACGCTCTAGCGACTCCTTGTGGCAGGCCGGGCGCCTGCAAGCTGACTTCGGTCACCAGTTGAAAGGTGTTTCCTCCGACACATTGGTGCTGCTGGCTTCCGGGTCAAGCGAGCGGGTGTTAACAAGTGCGGTTTGACGGGTCATGTTCCAGGGGAAATATTAAGGGCTCAGGTGACAAAATCTGATTTAATATACCACATTAGTTACTTTTTACTAGTAATTAGGGATGCAATGAGACAGTATTTTGTCGAACCGTTCAGTACGCCCCCTACAGTTCAATACGCACATGTGAACCGCAGAATTACGATATTCCTGTCATTTTCCTATAATTTCCAAATGTAATTATTGCGCTGCAGACTACATGCACTTTGTACATTTAGATCCACAGAACCAGACGCACAACTTGAGAACAGGCTTGGCAGGCAACTGCTTGGGGCCACAGGACATTAGGGGACCCCTGAGGGCTGACAAACTTTACCTCACAGAAATGGCTCAAAATGTGGCAACCGTAGTGACCGCAACCCCCCTTAAAACAACTAACGGACGATTTGCAATGACATCTCAGTAGGAAACCTCCCCATGAAGAGAGAGGAAACAAATATTCTCTCAGCTCCAATGTGTCAATGGCGAGCACTAGCGAAACAGAGAGAAGCAAATTTGAAGAGGCACAGCAGTCTTTCAAATCCGTTGTGTGGGAACATTTTGGCGTTCAATACAATGATGAGGGTAAGAAGACCGTAAACAAAGTACAATCCGCAAGCATTGCCTTGCCACTGTCGGCGACTCGAGTGGAAACACTTCTAACATGTGTAATTTAAGTCGCCATCACCCGGCCGTATCCCTTGCAGGTGGAGCTGGAGCAAGGAGAGTCCACTCGTTCGCAAAAACACAACAACCTCTTGCTGCTGCCTTCCAACAACAATTTGCGAAAAATTCAGAAAAATAAAGAAATAACGAAAGCAGTGGGAGTATTGACAGGCAAAGATTTGCAGCCATATTTTGTGGTTACTGACTCGAGATTGTCACCTGATGAAAAATGTAGCATGTAATGTCAGCAGCAAAGTAATTGCCAAACTCCATGAATCATCAGAGAGAAATAGATAGGGTGTCTGTCCATTCCTATCTTAACTCTCTCCACTGATAGTTGGACTTCCAGAGCAACTCAAGGCTACCTCACTGTGACGGTTCACTATGTACTGGATTGGGTTGACGAAGGGGTAGCCCTTGAACTACTGAACGCTGTGACAGAGTGGAAGCAAGAAAGACCAAATAGCACAATCCCAGCCACTACAGATAACGCAAAAAAAGATAGTGAATGCCATCCATGAAGCTGATGGCTTTGGGCCCCCACATTGAATGTTTTGCACACATCCTGAACCTTGCAGCCAAGAGGGCAGTCTCTCTCTCTCTCTCTCCCAAGGCAGTGTCCCGCCTCCTGGCGAAGGTCACAAAAACACCACCGCTCACCAAGTTGAGTCAAGCAAGAGATGCTAGATATACCAAAGCACAAATGAATCCATGACACCCAATCCATCACAACCTGTTGGAATACCATTCATGACATGCTGGAACGTTGTGGAACAGCAACCGGCCAGCTACTCTGCTGTATTGGAATAGGCGGTGAAGAAGTCGGTCAAAGACTGACTGACAGTGAACCATGCTGACTGACAGTGAACTGAAGCTGGCAGAAGAACTCATTTTGGCTACTCAACCCCCTGAAAACAATGACAACTCTCATGAGCAGTGAAACCTCATCAATGATCCCTCTAAAGACAATGATTATCAAATCCATGGCACTGGGTCCTGAGGACAGTGCAACCATCATGGAGGACCAAGGCAGCCATCACTCAGGACTTGGAGAGAAGATACACAGACCGGGATCCTCTGGACTACCTTCAAAGATCTACAGCCCTTGATCCAAGGTCCTTCTGTGGCTCAGTTGGTAGAGCATGGTGCTTGTAACGCCAGGGTAGTGGGTTCGATTCCCGGGACCACCCATACGTAGAATGTATGCACACATGACTGTAAGTCGCTTTGGATAAAAGCGTCAGCTAAATGGCATATATTATATTAAACCCCTGCCCAGCCTGCTGCGACAGAGTCGACAAGGACCTCAAAGAAATTGTGACTTTTAAACGATCTCTCATGATATTGCTTTTATCATGTGCGTTAATGTGATGAGATATGTTTCACTTAATAATAATTGTATTATTATTACTAGCCATTTTTCTTGCAGTTTCAAGCAGGGCCATCCACAGAGGAAGAACATCCATCATTATCCCCTCCTCAATAGAAGATCGCCATGGCAGAGTTATCTGGGGAGCTTTTCAAAGCAGAGGAATAGACCAAGCCCTTTCCCAAAATGATTGAGGTGGTAACCTCGTACAAGGCAGCAGATTTCCTTCATGTGGATGCTGATCCTTTTGTGTGGTGGAAAACAAACCAGTCAAAGTTCCCCCATGTTACAAAACTTGCACAACCAGTCTCGGTGTCCCGGGAACCTCTGTTGTAAGTGAGAGCGTTTTGTCCATCGCAGGGGACATTGTCAGTACAAGCCGTTCTCGTCTTGCTTCAGAGAATGTTGGACGTGCTTATCTTTTCACAGAAGAACCTAAAAAGAACCTTAACATAAAGGAACATATATCTCATACAGGGTACCAACTTGATGTTGCACTTTTGTTATTTTTACTTTTAAATATTGCCTATACAAGTATGTACCCTGTTTATTTAAAATGGAGAAGGCAAAGAACCTACAGGTCGTCAAAGCTAAGAAGCCATTTTAATTTTAAGGTTTTTCTCCCCTTGACTTCATACAGTAGAGACAGAAACCAGGCCTAGTCAGTCATGCTGCCATTTTTCCGAATGGAAAGTTGTATGTCTATAGGCAAAATAAAGAGTTCATTGTTTAAACGGTGCTGTGTTACGTTTCTTAAATATAAAGATACCGAAACCGTACCGTGGGCCCACTGTCCGTTGCATCTCTACTAGTAATGTATTGTTGTATGTATTGTACTAGAGACATTACAAAGCATGCTTGTTTGTTTTTTGTGTTTTGCTGGTGTAATTTTAGCAGGCCAAAAAATATTTTGGCTGGTAAAAATCTATTGTTTTTTTATCTACCTGCCACAGTGGCTGGTGGACCAAAAAGTTACATTTATGCCCTGACAAAGAGCATCTGATTGCAGTTCAACACTAGGTTTTGGTTCGAGTTCCAGCTGCTGATCCAGTCGTGCCTGTGGTTCAAATCCAGATTGTGGTTGTGGTCATGGTTGTGCTTGGCTGTTGGGCCATGGCCCAGAGTGGAGCCCCTTACCATAGGTGGGGTATTCAGCCGGGCTGGTTCCTGGGTAGAAGCCTGCCGTGCCACTGGTCACGGGGTATTGTGGACTGGGTGGCATGTAGGGAGCCCGGTACTACAGAGAGAGAGAGAAGGGGGGGGGGGGCAGACTGGACACTTAGAACTGTTTAAAGGTATAGGACTGTGAGTTACCTGTCCTAAAGGGGTCAAGCTTCTTGTTTGCTGCGTTTCGGTATAGCTACAACACTATGTTGATTTGAGACTTTTTGGTGCTGGAATACTGTACGAGAGGTGTTATACGATTTACATTTTAAAATTCACAAAACTTCCACGACATTCCAGAAAGCTGTGAATTTTATGGAATCTTGCAACCCTATATTCAAGTGAAGTTAACCATTAACATAAAGTCATCATGACCGGTTGTGGCACCTGTCCAGGGGGGATGAAGTAGCCCTGAGGGGAGCCAGCAAAGGACAGCTGCTGCCCAGGGATCATCATCATCTGGGAGCTGGGCTGGTAGACGTGGGTGGGACCCACCGGACGAGGCCCGCTGCTGGTCTGGACCCGGGGGGCACTGGTGGACATGGTGGCCCTGTTGGCATAGTAGGGCTAGAGAGATGGAGGGGAGAGAGAAACTGTCAGTATATTTCTACAGTATATTTGAGTGTGTGTATGAGCGAAATGGTGAGCTGTGTGTACTGCGGTGTTAAAATGTCACATGTTGAAACTGTCAGATGGTCGGTCGAGACTCCAGAGAGCTGAACACACTGCACACACAATGACTGCCATGGGGGGGGTTTAGTTTGGGATTTACAAGCCTGTGTTGTGAATTACTGGACCTCATGGGTGCATGTTCATAGAGTAGCGAGTATGAGAATCCCCCATGACTAACAGGGAGGCGCTATATCCATCCTGGCCCAGTATTTACAAAGCGTCTCAGAGTAGGAGTGCTGATCTAGGATCCATTTGGCTTTTTCAATAATATTGAATACGATTCTATGGACAAATCCTAGATCAGGACTCCTAGTCAAAAGACACTTTGTGGACACAGGCTCTGGTTAGTATTTCAAAAGGTGGTCAAACTGGGAACTAGGCTATAATACGACGGAGCAGGATTAAACTGAAGCAGGATCAGCTACAAGTTTCGACAATGATCATAGCTAGCATCTACCCAACAAAAGTATTTTGCCAATGATCACTGATTATTGTCAGCCCTTGGGCAAGGGACGAGAGTAAACTTTTGGACGTTAGTTCTATAGACTCAGACTAAACTACGGCTAGGTTCGACGGACCGAGAGGAGGGTGAGAAGGAAAAGAAGCTGTTACCTGCAGTGCCCTGTATCCGCCCTTCAGCCGCACAACACACGGGCAGAGAGCAAGAGGGTGGGGGGGTGAGAGGAGGAGGACAAGAGAAGAGAGAGCAGAAGGAACGAGAGAATGAGAAGAAGCAGTATATCACTCAGCCACTAACAGTTTGCTGCTGACTACCAGAAAATATGAAGCCATCAAGGAAAAATCAAGCTAGAGAGTTAAATCCACAAGGAACTACCGTTGATCGTAGGCCTGGCTGATGGGTTGGCTGGCACTTTAGCCTGATTAGGGAAAGTAATTTATACATGAACAGGTGAAATGTAAAAACCGATGGACCCTGGTGCCTAGGAACTTTACCGTATAGTCCTACAGTAGGTGGAATCAGGTGTAACCAAGGGCAACCTATGTAATTAGCAGCCTGAACACATCACTACTGGAATCCCTGGTCCTGGAGAGCCACAAAAGGGCTGAGGATTATAGCACGGCACTCTACTCATGACCTGAATTGATACTTTTTGAAATATTTCACTCAAAATTAGGTGGTTTTACATCTAGTTACAGCTGGGTCTGATCAGAACTAGAATGGCTGTTTAGCCTCATCTTTCTCTGAAGTTAAATTGCATTCACGCACAGCGGTCTACTTTCAGGTCGAGATGACAGACATTTCGGGGAAGGTGAGGGGAGTTAGTACCTGTTGGTGTAAAGCACGAGGCCCTGCAGCGAACTGGGAGGGAGGACAGCAAAAGAGAGCAAGAGATCAAGGTTGGTAGCCAGAGACACTTAAACACAAACAGGTTGGACCAAAGCGTTACAGTTGAGCAAGAGTTGGAGTTAACAGCGTAACAGAAGCTTGGACATTTAGAGAGCGTGAGCAAAAGAGCAGGAAATAGAATGAGAGAGATGGAGAGGGCAATACCTGTCGCGGTTGCGGTGAAGAGTTCATTTGTTGAGGTGGTGGGGTGGCGAAGACGAGAGAAGGGGGCTGACCTGGGGCATAGGCAGCCTGGGAGAGAAGGGAGGGAGAGAAACACAACTGCGTTAGTTAGATAATTTCCTGCCAGAGATGGGTTGTGTTCATTAGGGTACAATGTAATAAAACAAAAATGTGCATCCTTATTGGACAAGTTCAGGTAGCAATGTCCCAGTTTCAAAACATTCTCACGTGTTTATGTCCTAATGAACGCTACCCTGATTAGTCAGCACACACTGGGTCTTGTCAATGGCTCTCACCTGTGTCAGTCCAGGGGAGGGGGAGGGGTGTGGGACAGAGGTGGGTCCCGTTATAGGCTGCGGTGGTTTGTTCATTTCACTTGGTTCTGCATTAGGGTGGCGCTGACTTGCCAGCCGATCTGAGGAGAAGGAGGAAGAGTTAGCAAAACAACAACAAAAAATCTAAATCAACAAAAAAACATGGAAGACTACAATCTACATTCTGATACTGGGTAGGTCAGACTAGCGTGAGTAGACTAGATATACAATAATAACCTGGACACCATGCCCACTGACCGATGATCGAGCAGGCTCAAGTTAACTCCCTATGAAGTTCATGGGCTTCCACGAACAGGGATGTCAGAACTTGTGACAGCATTGTTGTTGAGGCGAGTTACAAAATTGGAAATGGGTTAGTGGGTTTGTCTGCGCTATAGAAAGGTTGTCCCGCCAAGCAGCAAGGGTGGTGTTTACTGACCCTGCCCTGATAACAGTAATGCCTCCTCCCTGTACCCTTGCGCCAATACACACTTACTTTCACCTCCCTATATCCCTCCTTCACTTTCCACTTAGTCTTCTAGGTTTAGCCTATTTCAGCTGGGGAAAGTTGCATATACCTCTTAACTGCTATTTAGGCCTGAAACAAGAGAGATCACATCCCTCCTGGGGTTGAATTGGGTTACGGGTAATTACCATATCTCCACTTTAGGGGCAATTGAACCATCTATTGATCCTCCTGGCAGATGATAACAATTAAAAAAACACGTTGCACCATGACTATCGTCAACTAATGATGGGGAGATGAATTTGACATGACACATGGATGCGGATTAGAAATGGCGAAAAACCAGTTAATGGGGTCATGGGGTCCGAGTGGCGCAGCGGTCTAAGGCCCTGCATCTCAGTACTAGAGGACGTGATCGGGAGTCCCATTGGGCGGTACACAATTAGCCAAGTGTCGTCCAGGTTCGGGAAAGGTTTAGCCGGGGTAGGCAGTCATTGTGAAATAAGAATTTGTTCTTAACGTGCCTTGTTAAATAAAGGTTAAATAAAAATCTAAAATATATTCACTTCTCTGCATCCGTTCTTGGGGATTAGGCTCACGCTGGCCTGAGCTGGTACATTCACTCACGCTCAATTGAACTAACTGGTTAGCTAGTTTCAGAGAATGTATTGTTTCTGGTCAAAGTTCACTTGCCAGTAGCCTCTGATTGTTACAGATTTTCCCCATTTTTTTTTATAGATATGTGCTGGTTAGTGGTTACAATGTTTGAGATTCTGTATATTTTCTGTATACTTTTACGGTTAAGCAATATATTCCACATTTGAGTGGTGTGGGTTGTAGACAGGCATGGGTCTACTGAGACATGTAAGAGGTTCCGCAAATTCCCATTACTTATTGCTACAGTGTTGCCATTAATTCAAGCATGAAAAGAAGTAGTGTCAAACTGTTATCACATGGTCTAAAGAGGCGATCCCACATTAGGAAGACGTGTCATATGGCTAGCTAACTACTAGCTAGCAAGTACCCGGTGTTAGCCATGTTATCCCATCTGTGGCTAGTTCATTATTTGGTAAACACATTTTAGGCACTAAATACAAATAAAGAACATGAAATAACCCAATGATAACACGATCGGTTTGTGGTTTGATTCGGTACAACTAACATTACTGATGGGTCAAATTGCAGGGAAGGCCTTCTAGCATGCCAATGATGGTGGATGTCAAACACACCCCACTAGCTAACGCGCGCTAGCGAGCCTGTGTGGTAGTTCTACGTGTCTCTCATAGTAATGTCGAGTGACTGATACATTCTGCAGTGACATGTCGACACATCATTTGTGCATCGCAATATTAAAGACATTACGTTCATGGTATCCAATTGAAATAGTTGATACACTTTCATATGTTAATTGGTATGCGAGTCTTGCGATCAGAATTAATTCGTTGTAGGCCCAACCAAGCCTCACACATAGAAAAACCAGCATGACAATTGCCTTACCTAGATTTAGCTATGTTGACAGGTCGGATTAACCAACGTTAGATATTTTAAAAGTGTGATTTAAGAAACTCAGAGTAAATCGCCAGACCGGCATTGAAGTAAAACACAGGTTAACAAAATGGTTTAGATAGTTAGTCAATTTGTTTCGATGGAAACTGTCATATTGAACGTTCACAAGAGGGAAGATTAGAAAGCTAGAAACATTCCAGGCTCGCTAACTAATTTACCAATACCTTCACCCACTTAAAACACCGCTATGAACTGGCATTAGTTTTAAACTCAAAAGGTTAGCTTATCAAGCTCGTTTTGACGAGCACAGACAGCCAAAGCCAATATTCAATTTTAGCAAGCCAGCGGTTTTACATGTAGCTAGCTAACATTAGCTACTCTTCTAAACTAGCTAGCTAGGTTAGCTAACCTTGTAATGGACTGACAAGAGCAGGGCCTTCATCCAATTGTCTTTCAAAGATCGATAGCAGGTATCGCACACTGGATTCTTACCGGTTATGAATTGTGTCTGTGAGGGATATGAGCGAAAACTGGAATCAACAGTGGAAAATATATATATTACACCCGATCGTCCGTTACTTAAAAATTGTAGTGTAGTTTCTTGTCCTCTCCTCCAAATGGAAAGTGGTGCCCTTATTGGGGTGAGTGCTATTGCTGTCACTTGTTCTTTAAATCCATGGAGCGTGCAAAAGTGAGTAGGGCATAAAATGTGTTAATATAGCACTTGAAGATTATTATTCACAACTCCAATGCCTCCGGAAAAAGCCTCTGGACCGGAGGTCCATGATCAAGGCGCCGATGGTGACGGATTGCCGGTCAAATACACAATCTACTGGGGTTTCGTTCGGTTTACAGCGAGGCCATGTTGCGATGCATTCTCGTCCGCTGGAGCCGGCCGGACGGTGCGCCTGGTAAGTCGCATGGGTACTTCCGGGAAAATCATTATTTGATGACGCATCCTCCGTCATGTGACAGTGGACGCGAACATTAGCGTTTTTCCGCTTCTGTACACAAACTTCATATGCGTGTTGTATAAATTATTTTTAAGAGCTATTATTGCATAATGTTGTATTCTTTTGTCACTTACACCCCCGAGATTATTGTGAGAAAACAAGGAAATGACCATCTTAATAGTAGACATTTGTTTGTGTAATTGATCAAGGCCAATAACTTGACATGTCTGATACATTCTATAAGAATATGTCATTTAGTCAATACGTTATCAATTGATATAATACAGGAGTTTTTCAATGAAGAGGTGGCACAATGCAGAAGTAAATAGTGATAAGAATGTGTCAATGAATGGTGGTTGATGTATATCCTTCAATCTTTCTCAGGGGTCACACAAACCTGTGAAGCCAAATGGATTTCCAACTGCAGTATTGAAATAATAAAGGTCATTTAACTTGACTGTACCCACTTAGCCTCTGGAGAACAAAATAAGTAGCACTTGCCTAGTTGCTTTTGACCTGAAGATTTTAAAATGATTTCCTCTCATACTGTGCTCTCGAATGGCTCCATGGATTGGAGCATGGTGCTTCAAACACGTGAGAAACTCCAGAAGCTGTATGTATCAAAGTGTCTCAGAATAGGAGCACTGATCTAGGATCATGTATCCCCTTGTCCATGTAATCTTATTAATTGTGGATGAATCTAAAAGGCATTCCTTCGTTGACAGGCTTGATAAATATGGCCCCAGAGCACACACAACAGTTCTTGAGACACCCATACAGGTTTGGTTCAGTCACAATCACATTCATCATCTTCAGAGGAACTTGTTCAACGAGATTATGAGTCAGATTGGTATTATTTATTTTGACAGGGAAGACATATTGAGACCTAGGTCTCTTTTCCAAATGCGCCCTGTATAATACAATATAAAATACACATTAAACACAAAATAAATAAATAAAATATATATACACATTAGAATACAAAAACAGTCATGGTAAGCACAAATAAAACATCACAAATTACCCAGAAAAACTATTACATTCATTCACAAATAAAGAGGGGAGGGGGACCAAAGGTTTAAGAGTAGTAGCAGCTGCACTTTGATGAATAATATCGCCATAATCAGGAGCAGATAAAAAGGTTGACTGAATAATCTGCTTCCTACTGATTTGAGAAAAGGCACAATCTGTTTCTGTAGAAAAAGCAAACTTTAAAGCTTACCTTCTTAACCAGCTCATCAATATATTTTTTAAACATCAAATCCATATCAATCCAAATGCTGAAGTATTTATATGCGGGAACACGTTAGATTGGAGAACCATCTAATGAGTGAACATGTAATTCATCGGAAACATTCTTACAAGAGTTTAAAAACATGTCTTTTCTTTAGCCTGTATTAAGCACAAGTTTTAAATCAGCAAGGGATTCCTGCATTGCTCTAAAATCTGACTAGACTTTTGACACAGCCAGATCAACAGTCAGGGCAATAGCATACATAATAGTATCATCCAAATACAGATGACATTTTTAAAAATGTAACAGATTGACCAATGGTGTTTATATAAATAGTGAAGAGAGCAGGTCCAAAAATTGACCCCTGTGGTACACCTTTATGTACTTCAAGAAATTCAGACTTAACCCCATCCATCATGATGGCCTGAGTTCTGTCACAAAGATAATCATGAAACCATGAACAGGTGTTAGAACTCAGGCCTATCGAGGACAACTTAATCAATAAAATAGCATCATCAACAGTATCAAAAGCTTTGGTCAGGTCCACAAACAGAGCAGCACATTTCATTTTAGTGTCTAAAGCATTGACGAGATCAACAACTGAAGGGGTTTCTGAAATAGTGGTATGCCCAGGCATAAACCCTGATTGATTCACACACAAAAAATATGAGCAAATTTGTACATTTACCAAGGATTCAAGAAGCCTAGCTAAACAATGAAGCCTTGAAATGGGACTATCGTTATTAAGAGCTGTAACAGCTGTCGTGGGAAGAAGGTGAGGACCAAAGCGCAGCGTGGTAAGTGTTCATCTTATTTAATGAAAACTGAACAACAGGCACAGTTCTGTCTGGTGTAGACACACAAAGACTGAAAACAACCACCCACAAAACACAATCTAAAACAGGCTACCTAAATATGCTTCTCAATCAGGGACAACGATTGACAGCTGCCTCTGATTGAGAACCAGACCAGGCCAAACACAGAAGTAGAAAATCAGAAAAACTAACATAGACAACCCACCCAACTCACACCCTGACCATACTAAAACAAAAGACAAAACAAAGGAACTAAGGTCAGAATGTGACAAGATGTCTACTATCCCCGTCCTTAAGGAGTGGCAGGCAGATGATTTCCATACTTTTGGAATATTTCCTGATAACAATGTTAAATAAAAAATGTGGGTTATTGAGGCATCAATGATAGGCGCGGACCACTTAAGCAGACCAGGATGCAATTTGTTGGCCCGTTGTTGTCTATTGCTAGCCAAGCATCCAGGATGTATTTTTCTGTAAATAGCCTTAAAGAAAAGCTTTGACTATAATTTCTCTGATCATTCATCAAGTTTCCCGTGTCAGCATCCAGCCCAATATCATTGTGAATAGGCTTAGAAGTTATTTCAAAGAGATATCCTGCAGAAATAAAATGGTGATTAAATGCATCAATGATGCCAGTGTCTGAATTCATTTGTTGTGACAGAGAGGAGGAAGTCGAACCCTTCAAGGATTTGACAGTTTTCCAGAATTTAGCCAGGTTCTCATTACAATCTGAAAGAGCAGTTACATAATTAGCAGATTTAGCCTCTCATTTGTTTTACAATGATTCCTCAGTTGCTTAAAAGCTTGCCAGTCTGGGCCTAAGTCTGTGTTCCTGGCCTTGACCAAAGCATCATCTCTTTGGTGAATGACTTCTGATCATTCCGGAGTGTAACAAGCATGTGGTGACCAAGATGTGGTTCACCATGGAACTACCAATGGTGATGGCTGGAGGAAGGTGAGTGGCTGTGGACGTCTGGCTTTTTCTGAGCCTACTTGAGGACCAACGAGAGATGGAGGACAGAGGACCCATTGCTGCCAATCTGGAAGAAGACAGTTTCACCTTATGTGTCACAGATCCCCGTACTGCTGCTCATTCCAATCACCATCTCTGGAGGTCTGCTTCACCGGCTTTCTAGGCGTCACTGAGCTGGATTCATTACCACCATCCCCGGGCTGTCTTGTCTCATTATGCACACCTGATTCCCATTCCCCCCTGATTAGTATGTTATATATGTACCCTCTGTTCCCCATTGTCGGTTATTGTTCCCATGTCCGTTGGTCTTGTGAGTACCTGTGCTTTGTTTCGGCTTTCGTGCTGCGTGTATTGTGTACTCGTTATTACGGGTCTCGTCCCGTGTAATTATTAGAGGTTTAAACCTCGCTCTTTTTGGAGGGGTTACATTCCTGTGTATTATATATACGTGTTTGTTTTGGGCATCGTCCCCATGCCTTTTCCATTACATATATTTTTGGGTGGAGTAAAAAAAAAAACTATTCCTGTCTCCGATCATTACACAACGTGTCATTATGGTGGAAATTGGTAGACAGCATTTTCTTTTTCTGTTAAAATCCACGCAAATAAAATAAGTTGGCGAGGAATCACACAAGTCAATCAATGCACACAGTGTGATAGTTAGTCACAGTTTGTAGGCTCACCAGTTATTGGCAGCAAGGCAGAACAAAACCACAGACTAGAATCCAGCCATCACTAGGACACAAACTCAACCAAAGCACAAAACTCACCAGCATAACAGCAAGGAGAGAGCGGTGACTTACTCAATGCATTGAAATGCAGAGGCCCATCAACAGCAGAGGCTGTATAACCAGTATGACAGCCAGGAGAGAAGAACCTTGGAGGGGATGTAGTTTCCTGTACAGGCCAGTGGAAAGTTGGGTGGGTGGCAAGTGTTACAATGGGTCGCGGGAGATTCCAAGAGAGTAAATCCAAGTGAGGTTGGCAGTAGTTGAAAAACATCCAAGGCACAATGACTCTGTATGCAAGATTGTCCAATGTGTTCACAGCCAGATGAAACCAAGGTAAAAAATTATTACGATAATTAATGTAGAAGCATCCCTAGTTAGGGCAACTTTAAATGTGCATTTTGTTATGAGTCTTATTTGGTCACAAATGTGTATAAAATTAAATGAATCATGGCAATAGACTAAATTAATATTGAGAAACCATAGCTGGGTACCATGTCTGACAAACAAAATATATTACTTGATAAATATCCAGTACCAGTCAAAAGTTGACACCTACTTATTCCAGGGTTTTTCATTATTTTGACTATTGTAGAATAATAATGAAGACATAAAAACTATGAAATAAAACACATGGAATCATGTAGTGACCAAAAATGTGTTAAACAAATATATCCCGCTCCTCCCCGCCGACGTTTGACGCCGCTGGTTTACTAATCTCGGGTCCTGGGACCAATCCTTACGCGCACCTGGCTTTCATCATTACGTGCACCTGCGCTTCATCATTAAGCACACCTGGACTCCATTACCTCCCCTTTATCTGGCACTCCCTTAGGTTCCTTTCCCAGACAGTCATTTTTCTGTTGTTCATGTCTAGACTCTACTCCTACGTTGTATTGGTCCATGGTACTTGTTACATTAAACGTACCAGCTGCTTCTTGACTCCCAGTGTCTACTTTACAGCCACCCTTTGCCTTGATGACAGCTTTGCACACTCTTGGCATTCTCTCAACCAGCTTCATGAGGTAGTCACCTGGAAACCATTTCAATTAACAGGTGTGCCTGTTAAAAGTTCATTTGTATAATTTCTTTCCTCAATGCGTTTGAGCCAATCAGTTGTGTTGTGAGAAGGTGGGGATGGTATACAGAAAATGGCCCTATTTGGTAAGAACAGCTCAAATAAGCAAAGAGAAACATCAGTCCATTACTTAAAGACATATGAAGGTCATTCAATGTGGAAAATTTCAAGAACTTTGAAAGTTTCTTCAAAAGCAGTCTCAAAAACAATCAAGCGCTAGGATGAAACTGGCTCTCATGAGGGCCGCCACAAGAAATGAAGACGCAGAGTTAGCTCTGCTGCAGAAGTTCATTAGAGTTACCAGCCTCAGAAATTGCAGCTCAAGTAACAGACATCTCAACATCAACTGTTCAGAGGAGCCTGCGTGAATCAGGCCTTCATGGTCGAATTGCTGCCAAGAAACCACTACAGGACACCAATAAGATCTTACTTGCTTGGGCAAAGAAACCCAAGCAATGGACATTAGATCGTGGAAATCTGTCCTTTGGTCTGATGAGTCAAAACTTTAGATTTTTGGTTCCAACCGCTGTATCTTTGTGAGACGCAGAGTAGGTGAACGAACGGATGATCGCCGCACGTGCGGTTCCCACCGTGAAGCATGAAGGTGTGGGTGCTTTGGTGATGACACTGTCAGTGATTTACTTAGAATTCAAGGCACACTTAACCAGCATGGCTACCACAGCATTCTGCAGCGATACGCCATCCCATCTGGTTTGTGCTTAGTTGGACTATCATTTGTTTTTCAACAGGACAATGACCCAACACACCTCCAGGCTGTATACGGGCTATTTGACCAAGAAGGAGAGTGATGGAGTGCTGCATTAGATGACCTGGCCTCCACAATCACCCGACCTCAACCCAATTGAGATGGTTTGGGATGGGTTGGACCGCAGAGTAAAGGAAAAGCAGTCAACAAGTGCCCAGCATATGTGGGAACTCCTTCAAACTGTTGGAAAATAATCATGAAGCTGGCTGAGAAAATGCCAAGAGTGTGCAAAGCTTTCATCAAGGCAAAGGGTGGCTGCTTTGAAGAATATAAACTATTATTATGCTACAATGTAGAAAATAGTAAAAATAAAGAAAACCCCTAGGAGTAGGTGTGTCCAAACGTTCTACTGGTACTGTATATCATAAAACCAACTAAATTGAACAATAAAAGGTACCCATAGTCTAATGAGAAGGCTATTAACTAGTCTTATGGTGAGAAGGCTAGAGCGAGGGCGAGTAACGGTACCATGGAAAGCCCCGCTGACAGCTGTCTGTAGGCCTTTACTGAAGTGTCTACGTGGTCTGCAGCCACTACAAATAGCACAAGGTGTTATAAAATAACATCACGTGCTCAATATGTATAGCAAGTAACGACGAGAATCGTTGAAAATGCACAGAGATGGTAATAAGGGAGATTACTGAGTGCGTTTGGGAATAGTACTAAGTGAATGGGGATGTGAGAGCTGGGTGAGTGTGGAAAGGACGTGTTAAGCTGATTTGAAATGTGGATAATAAGCTGAGGATTGAAATTTGGATAATAAGAGGATTTAGATGAGAGATATTATCACTATTAACTACTGAGTGAATGAGAGCTGTCAGGGGACTAGCTCCAGTGTGAAAGAGGTGCGTGTCTGAATGAATACCCCAACCAGTTCTGTGTGAGCTGAGTTTTCAGAACTAGAACGTTATCTAGGGGTTCTGTCCACCACCACCCATCGATATACAGGTAGTGAGCACTGACCAGAGAAGCCGATGAACATTTTGAGAAGGTAACAGTTGAGCTGGGTAAGGGATGTAACAAAACAGATCCAGAGTCCTTCCTCACTACCGCCACCACATTGTACGATGACACCTCTGAGGGGACATGCAGACACAAAGGGAAGAGGTTTAAGACAGCAGTACTAAAATTGTATATTAATACTTTATACTATGTTACCCTAGCAATACTGTAGCATGGTGGATGTTTTGTGAGGGAGTAGATTTAAACAAGTGTACTTACCACCAGGGAAGCTGCACAGACCTGTGAGGAGACAAAGAGGAATGCTGCACGTAAACAGTGGAGGCAGAGCAGAGGGATAGAAAGGGAGAAGAAAATCGAGGAAAGTATTGTTTGTGTGTGTAATACCTGCGTCATACTGTTCCACCTTGGCAGGGACCAGACCACATTTTCCAGCAGTGAACATCTCCCCACTATCCATCGCAGCTGCCTCTTACGTTGTGGGGAGGAGGGAAACAACATATAAATAGACGAAGGAAGGAAGGAAGGAAGGAAGGAAGGAAGGAAGAAACAAACATACGTGATCGGTTCAGAGGGGTTCAAATCTATGTGGTAGCGTGGGGTGGAAGAGTAGGAGGAGGACGAGTCGGCTTTTTAAGTTGTAAAAATCCAAATGAAATATTTTACATTCAAAGAATGGCACTTGGCCGGTTCAAGAAAGGGGAAACAAAATCCTAGTTAGGTTCAGAGCACTTCACTTACAAACCAAAGATCCTTTCGATAATCAACAAATTGAATAGTCTTTTTCGTGGCTAAGCTCGGTCTTGGCTCCTCCATCACGAGTGATGGCATCGGCCTCACCTGCCTGGCAGAGACAGAGAAAGAGAGACGTTGACAGAGAAAGAGAGACGTTGAGTGAGAAAGTGAGGGAGAGAGAAAGAACGAAAGAACGCTAGATGTGCGCCTCACATTGTCGTTTATTTTAAGCCAGCATCTCTGCTGGGCTGAAAATAATTATTCCTGTGGCTAATTGGAACCTTTGCCCTAACTCCAAGGAAGTATCCCTCAAAAGAATATGTCAACTATGAAATGCATAAATGAAACAAGCGTGCTATTGCAAAAGTCATTGCATGTCTTCAGCTCGTGGCCCGAATTTTCAACACCATTTCAACTTTCCTTCAGCTGGGGCAGCCTACGCTGTAGCTGAGGACAGAAGAAATGGTCGGCCTATCCGGAATACTTGGGCCCTCCATACCCTAACAACCCCGACCCCTACCATGGAGTTCCTAAACCCAGAGGCGCATCATTGTGTGACTTCCGGAAGAGCTTGCGAAACAGACAAGGTCGGGTTTGAGAAGTCAATGAGAAAAGTGAAAAATGTTTCCTTTGCTGTTAATTGTCTCGAAACCTACAGACACAATCTAGATTCGAGCCAATGTCTTAAGTAGTTGAACATGTTATTACTCCAACCTCGTGAAGGTTACAAACTGACACGTTTTCATTTTCGTCAAAAAATTAACTATATGGACGAAGTGCCTTTGTTTTGACGGCCTGCACCAGTCAAATCACTTATTACTTATTAAAATCAAGCATTATTTCACAACAGGTCAGTTTTATTGTAGCCTCCCCTGACTGGAAGTGCCGTTATTTCCTAGATCTTTATCATAACAAAGTGTAGGAGTGTATTGGGAGGGGATGGATGAGCAGCAAGTGGTGACATTTTTGAATCTCCAAGTCTGCTGCCAAAAAATCCAACAAAACAAACAACCCCCTCACCAAAACAACTTATGGCCCTGTATTCATAAAGAGTCTCCGAGTAGGAGTGCTGATATAAGATCAGTTTAGCATTTTAGGATTATATGGACAGGGGGGGCAACCTATGGGCAGCTGAAATGGGACAGGGCTTTCCATTCTGGCTTCTCAATATTCAAAAGTGGCCAGTGGCCACAGATACTGTATTTATTTACCCATTCCCTATGTCTACCATGAAATTAGAGACATCCAGGGCTCTTTAGTCCAAGGTAGGTAGCCTAAAGTTTAGAGCAAGCAATCTGAGGTTTGCCAGTTTAAATCCTAAATGTGAAGGGTCAAAACTGTACTATGCGCGCTGCACTGCAACTGACCTTGTGCGCCAACCTTTCCATGGGTGTGTCTCAGGGGTTGGGATGACATTGTCCGCAGTGCACGCTGAGAAAGAAACACTCGGAAACTATATACATTCTGACAAGGACATGACCATTGATTTGAACCAAGTGGCTGGTCAAATGCATAATCACAGCTGGAAACACACATCCACACACTCTCTTGCTCTCTCTCTGACACACACAAACACACACACAGTATCATGTGAACGTCGACCCTGAGCCAGCAGTGTCAGAGTGCAGTGACAGCTCCTGGTACACATCCAGCAATAAAGACTTATATTAGTTACTGGGCCAAGTTGCACAAGTTCGCAGCATTAATTGGTGCTCTGGGTCAATATGGAGAACAGCCTCACCATATACAGAACTTGAGTTTCACTGAAGGATTCACTGACTTCCTTCTTATTCTTCATCTACACCAACTTTTGGCTCATGTCCATGTGCAAATAATGAAGGGTAATTTCTGCATCATCCCACTGGTTAACTATTAGGCAGAGTGGGAGAGGGGGGGGTCAAACAGTATGGCTCCACTAGGCCTTTCTGACTATGCAGAATCGTTCGTATATGCTTATCAGCAAAGATATATTGTGATCGATGTCGGGAGTGCTGTATGCATGTTATGATAATGCAAATGCAAGCCATACTGTGTATTCAGCACCAGAGGGGTCTACTACAGAGCAAGATCATGAGTTAGCCAGCTTACTTTGATAAGCAACCATAAATAACTATGGATGTTCTGGTTAAAGCTCAAATGAAATATGAGTTCTTGTTTGTTTAAACAATTAGGCTATGCCCATTTCCAGCTTATTTTTTTCATTTTCTTAAGTAATAGGAGAATATTTAGGCAAGTTAGCTAGTCTCCTTGATGCTGCTTTGTAGTATATCCTTCTGATATTCTTGGCAAATAGATATCAATAACATAGACACCTTACAGCCACGAGTTTGTGGAAAGCATGTTACATGTGATGCACTTCATTGACCTTTTACCCTAACAGTGTTACCTGTCCATTTCTCTCTCAGAAAAATGTGGGACTGTTTGCAGATGAAAGTCCATGGGGAGACACCTGCATGTCCCGTCAGCGAGGACCTGGAGCAAAAGACGGGATTCCCGAAAGTGCGAGCCAAAAGCTCGCCTTTTGCTCGAGTGTAGTGCATGGCTTGTCAACACTGAAACCGGAGTTTGAAACCTCTACATACTTCATGCAAATCACTCTGATTGGCCTGCACTGAACGTATAACTAAATTGCCCCCTTGCCGCTGATGTGGAATACAATCCCCCTAACGGTTAAGGTTAGGATGGAACCAACCAAAATCATTTAATACAAAATACATTTCACCAAAATAAAGGTTTCATAATTATTGTCACTCCTCATTTAGTACTTAGTGCAACCACCTCTGCCTCTCCTTGTATGCATCTGTTTCGACGCTGTACCTGACCAAAACGTTCCATTTGTGTCTCATCTGACCAGAGCACCTTCTACCAGTCATAATTTAAATGACGTTTGGCAAACTCCAAGCGCTTGCGTCTGTGTCTTGGGGTCTGAAAGGGCTTTCTTCTGGCAACCCTTCAAAAGAGCCCGTGGATGTGGCCTGCAATTCCTTCAGTGATTCTTGGGGATGTGGTTGCTTCTCTCACCATCCTCCTCCCTATCCTGGGGTGCAAAATGCATTTGCCTTCTCTGCCCGTGAGGTTTTCAACTGTTCAATATCTTTTTAATGTTTTAATAATTGCCCTGACAGTGCTCAGTGGTATATTCAATCGTTTGTGGATCTTCTTGAAGCCACTACCAGATTTATGAAGGTCTATGACCATCTGTCTCTTTTGAACTGCCTGTTCTTTTGTTTTCTTCATGGTGTTGAATGACAAAGGGATATTGCATGCGTGTTACCTCATTTTTATACACGTGAAACAGTGATGTAATGGCTCAATATAGTTCCTTAAGACTTAGATAAACTTAAATAAGTGGAATTTAATTCCTGTTTTAATTTTGGAATGTTATTTACAATAACCTTTAAGGATGCCATTACTTGTGAAACATTGATTTTGAGGACATTGATTTTTAATTAAATTTTGGTTGGTTCCATCGAAACATTGAAAGTAGAGTATTTCTCACATGTTTGTATTCTGAGTTTCTCTATAATTATATTGTTTATATATTTTTTAAAGTATTGTTTGTGCATTGCCAGTCAGTGGTGCCAGTAATTTTAGAGCCCACTGTATATATACACTACATGACCAAAAGTATGTTGACACTTGCTCCTCGAACATCATGGGCAATCATTTGGAGTTGGTCCCCACTTTGCTGCTAAAACAGTCTCCACTCTTCTGGGAAAGTTTTCCACTAGATGTCAGAACATTGCTGCAGAGACTTGCTTCCATTCAGCCACGAGCATTAGTGAGGTCGGGCATTGATTTTGGGCAATTAGGCCTGGCTCACAGTCGACGTTCCAATTCATCCCAAAGGTGTTCGATGGGGTCGAGGTCAGGGCTCTGTGCAGGCAAGTCAAGTTCTTCCACACCAATCTCAACAAACCATTTCTGTTTAGACCACGCTTTGTGCACGGGGCATTGTCATGCTGAAACAGGAAAGGTCCTTCCCCAAACTGTTGCCACAAAGTTGGAAGCACAGAATCGTCTAGAATGTAATTGTAGGCTGTAGCGTTAAGATTTCCCTTTACTAGAACTAAGGGGCCTGAACCATGAAAACAGCCCCAGACCATTATTCTCCATCCACCAAACTTTACAGTTGGCACTATGTATTGGGGCAGGTAGCGTTCTCCTGGCATCCGCCAAACCCAGATTAGTCCGTCAGACTGCCAGATGGAGAAGTGTGATGCATCACTCCAGAGAATGAGTTTTCGCTGCTTGAGTCCAATGGCGGAAAGCTTTACACCACTCCAGCCGACGCTTGGCATTGCGTATGGTGATCTTATGTTGTCGGCGGCTGCTCTGCCATGGAAACCCATTTCATGAAGCTCCAGACGATTTGGATGAAATTAAATGGATTCATTGGTTATGGGAATCTAGAAATCACCATACAAATACGCCAACATTTATTCATGACAGTCGTATGCAACAAGACCCCATGTTGAACTACTGACTCAGATCATAACTCAACAGATTGATATCTCCCCCACTGTTAAGATTCTTAGCTTACTGCAAAGTTGAGGAACCCTGTGACAGACAAATTCAAACTATGAATAGGGGTCAAAGTTAGATTAGCAATATTGTACATGGTCCCAATCCCAAACTACTTGTTATCTCTCCCTCTAATATCTGACTAGACTACATAGATATTAGTTGTTGTAACAGCTCCCCCTCGCTAACCATCCGCTGGGCTAGATCATACTACCTGGTAGATAGGTGAGTGCAACTGAGTCCTATACTATGAATCAGGTTAGAGGAGTTAGCCAGATAACTTTGGTCAATTCTAAGTTCAACTCGGGATAACCGATACCAGGAAAGCGGCTCACGTTTTAGCCAGGTAAATTTCAAAGGCAACAAACCTTTTAGAACCAACCTTTTCTGGGGCAGGCTAACTCAATCGATCCTTAGTGTCTGAGCCATAACTTGAGTACCAATGAAATTAGATACCCTCCCTCGCGCAAATATTGTGTCATCATCCCTTTCTTTTGAGAAAGACAACTGATTAAATATTTTATTAATCAAATGTTGTGTTAAAAAAAAAATGTAATATTAAAATATCTATCACATTACACATTTAGTAATGACAGCATTTGGTTTCCAAACTGTACGTTTTTCTGCCCGATTGGATTCAAAAATTTGCCAAAGCCACAACTAACCATAGACATAAAATCCATAGGATGGCAGTACCCATTCAAGTCAAGACTGGCAGCCATTGCTAGTGTACCCATGAGTTTAACAGTCAAACTGGCAGGGTTAGAGGTTCAAAAACCCTTCTATGGATTATATGTCTATGGCCACAATGCAACAAGCTGTTCCACAGATAGAAGGAGCGATTGGAGTGGGGAAAAGGTGCTCGTGCATTGATAAGCACACCAAAGATGTCCATAAAATAAAGACGTCACTTCTAAAAGCCTATTTCACACCATAACCTGCTGAATTCACAAGATGACTTTTCTTTCATTGCGCCACAAAATGTAAAATGTGGCACTGACTCGCCGATGGATCGATGTTTCAACATTGTCTCAATGAAGAGTTCAGCGTTCGACTATCCACGTGCGAGGCTGACGAGAAATATCCACCTTCGCAGTACGGATAAAGCCTGAGCTTGAATGTGAAGCAAACTGAAGCTGGCTAGCTTTTAAAAAGCCTGAGTAGATCTAGCTTGCTTTGTACTATAAACTGGGTGGTTTGAGCCCTGAATGCTGACTGGCTGACAGCAGTGGAATATCAGACATATACAACGAGTATGACAAAACATGTATTTTTACTGCTCTAATCACGTTGGTAACCAGTTTATAATACCAATAAGGCACCTCGGGGATATGTGGTATATGGCCAATATACCACGGCTAAGGGCTGTGTCCTGGCACACAGCGTTGTGTCAGACAGAGAACAACTCTTAGCCGTGGTATATTGCCATATATCACAAACCCCCGAGGTGCCTTATTGCTTAAGTATACCACTCTGGTGTCCCAGGTCTGAATTAGTCTCTGATTAGAAGGAGAGGATGAAAAGCAGAAGTGTTTTGGCCCTCCAGGACCAACAATTAACAGCTCTGGGCAAGAAAGAGTGATAATACCACATCCCATTGTTTACACAAGATCATTCAGGTCATTGGGGCGGGGGTACCAAGAAATACCTGAGTGATATTGTAGATTCTAGGGGTCATTTTGGGGTTCTTTGTGGCGATTTTCAATGCATCATCACCAAAACTATACTTCTGAGCTCGTGGTCACAATTTAGACAGATTGCAGATACACAACATGGTAGAAATTGAATAGAACAAACAAGCCAAAGTTCCCATTGTTTTGATGATTATATTTAAGCATCAGCATCTTTTCTTGGAAATGGGGCAGCATATAAAAAAATGAATGAAATAAGAAAAAAAACTAGACTACATGTCAATCGCTACACCATCCCTGTACAGTGCAGGTTGACAGTTAAGGACACCTCACCCCCTCCCCAAAAATCCCCCACCCCCCCTCATTGATTCCCATATTCAAAGTCACCCCCTTTCTCACGGTCACTACTGCAAAAGCTCCTCGCTCAAACAACGCGGAGAAGAGCAAATTTGGGACCCATCGGCGCTCAGGGTCAGAGTTCAAGCCCCTCCTTTACCTGGCTGTAGGTGTCCATGACTCAAAAAAATAAGTATTAACAACTCAGGGGATGTCTGCTAACTCTGATGCCAGCTCTGATCATTATCCGGGCCCTCAGCTTATTTCTAACTGTATCTCTAATGTATTCTACTCCGATTGGTTTATTACCTCAGAATAAAACTAAAATCAGAATAGAATGCCTTCGGTAATTGACGATGAACAAAATGCCCTCTAACAAAGTACACAGCCAGCAGCTTCGTCCCAATTGAATGATGGATAATGGAGTCCATCCACTGTTCCAAAAGAACAAAAAGGTTGCAGTCTGTAACGTCCTCCTGGGGAATTGGTGATATGGGTGTGGCCTGAAGAGATAGAAAAGACAGGGGCTTAGTTCCTCTCCTGCACAAATACAGTCTCTTGTGGACATAGCCCCGCCTCCTGCAGTGTGATGTCATAGTCCAAGTGGGCCAGCTTCCGCCGGGGGAAGTTTGTGACGAGCTCGAAGCGTTCATTGGGGTAACCCTTCGACTGGACGTGTCTCACCAGAGCCTGGATGGGGTGGAGGACACAGAGGAAGAAGGTAAGTAACAAGTCATGGTAACAGCTTCCTAAATAACGGCTTGATAACTACAGTGGCAAGAAAAAGGATGTGAACCCCTTAGAATTACCTGGATTTCTGCATAAATTGGTCATAAAATGTTATCTGATCTTCATCTAAGTCACAACAATAGACAAACACAGTCTGCTTAAACTAATAACACAAACAATTATACCTTTTCATGTCTTTATTGAACATACTGAGTAAACATTCACAGTGCAGGGTGGAAAAAGTATATGAACTCTTGGAATTAATAACTGGTTGACCCTCCTTTGGCCGCAATAACCTCAACCAGATGTTTTCTGTAGTTGCGGATCAGACCTGCACAACGGGTCAGAAGGAATTTTGGACCATTCCTCTTTACAAAACTGTTTCAGTTCAGCAATATTCTTGGGATGTCTGGTGTGAACCGCTCTCTTGAGGTCATGCCACAGCATCTCAATCGGGTTGAGGTCAGGACTCTGACCGGGCCACTCCAGAAGTCGTATTTTCTTCTATTGAAGCCATTCTGTTGATTTACTTCTGTGTTTTGGGTTGTTGTCTTGTTGCATCACCCAACCTCTGTTGAGCTTCAATTGGCCGACAGATAGCCTTCCATTCTTCTGCAAAATGTCTTGATAAACTTGGGAATGTATTTTTCTGTCCATGATAGCAAGCTGTCCAGGCCCTGAGGCAGCAAAGCAGCTTCAAACCATGATGCTCCCTCCACCATACTTTACAGTTGGGATGAGGTTTTGATGGTGGTGTGCTGTGCCTTATTTTCTCCACATGTAGTGTTGTGTGTTCCTTCCAAACAGCTCAACTGTAGTTCCATCTGTCTACAGAATATTTTGCCAGTAGCGCTGTGGAACATCCAGGTGCTCTTTTGCGAACTTGAAACATGCAGCAATATTTTTTGGGGACAGCAGTGGCTTCTTCCGTGTTGTCCTCCCATGAACACCATTCTTATTTAGTGTTTTACCTATCGTAGACTCGTCAACAGAGATGTTAACATGTTCCAGAGATTTCTGTAAGTCTTTAGCTGACACTCTGGGATTCTTCTTAACTTCATTGAGCATTCTGCGCTGTGCTCTTGCAGTCATCTTTGCAGGTCGTCCACTCCTAGGGAGAGTAGCAACAGTGCTGAAATTTCTCATTTTTTTTGTCTATATTGAATACAATACATTTGTGTTATTAGTTCAAGCAAACTGTGCATGTCTATTGTTGTGACTTAGATGAAGATCAGATCAAATTGTATGACCAATTTATGCAGAAGTCCAGGTAATTCCACAGGGTTCACATACTTTTTGTTGCCACAGTAGTTATAGGCATGGAAGATCCTTTATAATGTCCTATATGTTAATGTCCCAGGGAGTTTGGGTCAGTTGCATTTCAACTCAGGATTAATTGAAAATCAATTATTGAACTGAAAACTAACCAGGACGTTCTACGTGGACTTAATTCAGCTCATGAATTGAACCGAAGACCTAACACAAGAGTCCAGTCTCACCATAAGCTTAGCCTTGAACGATAGGGCAATCTGCTCTCTCTGGCCATCTGGATAGCGCAGCATCAGTCTGGCCTTGGGACCTGACGATACAATACAGGAAGAATGCAGTCAGGGTAGAGATGGAGGAAGACATAGTCGTAGATCCACACAATTTACATTTGGTCATTTAGCAAAGGCTCTTATCCAGAGCGATTTACAGGAGCAATTAGGGTTAGGTGTTTTGCTCAAGGGCCCATTGACTGATTTTTCACCTAGTCGAACCAGCAACCTTTTGTTACTGGCCCAATGCTCTTAACTGCTAGGCTACCTGCTAGACTACAATCTCAGAGTAACAGTCACAGCCACACACTTAAACATGATGCGCAATAACACAGTAGTTTTAATACCATTGTCATCAAGGCAGTCGAGGTCGGAAGTTTCCGTCTTAACAGATCTGGAGCTTTGGCCAGCTGAGGTGCGATGGTTCTCCCCAGAACGATGCTCTGAGTCTGGGTCGGCTTGGGAGCGGGCAGGGGTGGCCGCCGGAGGCTCCAAGTGGTTCTTTTTGCTCTCCTCTTTCCTGTGGCTGTTCTCTTTGTGGGGGGACTTCCTGTGACGGGCAGGGGGACTGTCCGGTCGTGGCGGGGGCTGGGGGGCTGCGGCTGCAGAAGTGGGAGGGGCTGGTCCTGGAGGGGTGTGTCCGCCCATGGAGTAGGAGCTGCCCTCCCGGGGTTCTGTTGTCTCGTTGTCTGAGCCGTCAACAGAGATTAGGCCCTCGCTGTCAGAGAAGGGTTCTGCTTCGGAGTCTCCATCCGAGTCTGCATCTGCAGAGTGGGGGGAGTCAGGGAGGTCGGGGGCGGAGGACGACTCATAATGGGTCTCCTGGAGAGAGGCTCGGATGGCTGCCTCCAACTGGCTGTCCTCACTGGCATCTATCAGACTCTCCTGAGAGAGAGATGGGGAGAATAAATCAAACAGAGGTGTGAAAGAGAGATAGAAGTGGTGAAGAGAGAAAGAGTTACAATGTGACTGGAATTAGCAATATGGATCTTATTTAAGAAAACACAAAGAGAAAGCTGAAAAAAGAGAGTAGGAGGTGACTCACAGAGCGGGCGCGTTTGGCAGGTGGCGGGTGGCTGGATGCCGGGCCGTCTAGCTGGCCATGTTCCGTCAGGAAGCCCGTCACCTGTTCAAGAAACGAAGCCACGTCCAACTGGTTCCACTCCACCATCTTCTGACCTGCAGAAAGGTCAAACATTGTCAGTAAGACTTTCCAAAACCTTTTTAGTGTTAGTAACTGATCAAGCACTCAGAAACCCAGAGCAGGCCTCACCAGTCCGGGGGTCCAAAATGGAGATATAGGGAAACTTGTTGAGCTTGTAGAACTGGATATACCTCTGTCCCTCTTCACTGTCGTGGTAAACCTGTCAACGCAAACACACACAGCAGGTCAGCTCCCCTCAACACGCCTCTATGGCACACAGTGTGTGTGTGTGTGTGTGGAAGTGACAGCGTATGTACTGTGTATGCATGACAGACCAACTGGCAGGTGTCTTCACTGACATTTTCAACATGTCCCTGATTGAGTCTGTAATACCAACATGTTTCAAGCAGACCACCATAAATTCATGTTCATACTACCTCAATTGGGCCGACCAACCAGCGCTCCCGCACATTGGCTAACCGGGCTATCTGCATTGTTTCCCACCACCCACCAACCCCTCTTTTACGCTACTGCTACTATCTGTTCATCATATATGCCACTTTGACCATATCTACATGTACATACTACCTCAATCAGCCTGACTAACCGGTGTCTGTATGTAGCCTTGCTACTGTATATAGCCTGTCTTTTTACTGTTGTTTTATTTCTTTACCTACCTATTGTTCACCTAATACCTTTTTTGCACTATTGGTTAGAGCCTGTAAGTAAGCATTTCACTGTAAGGCTGTATTCGGCGCACGTGACAAATAAACTTTGATTTGATTTTATAACAAGGAGAAAAATTGTCACAGTAACCACATTTCCATCCGACCATTTCATGCAGATTAATTACCGGACACATGAATAAAAAAATCACAACCGGGCTGATGGAAACATGAAATGGCGGTACAATTTTATAAATGCCCGACAGACAAAATGTTCGTTCGACATGGTGGAATCTTTTTGTGTCTGTAAAATAAAATGATGAGATAAATGGCGGTGGAAACTACTTTATGCGCAGATATTTATATAATAGCCTTCATATCCAAGTAAACTTGGGAGTCACGCCAAGATATGTTGTGTGGTCCTAATAAGCATGCAGTTTGTTAGGCTACAGATAAGTCATAATGAACTTCAAGGTGGTGAAAGTGCTCGGTAAAAAGCTTGACGCTCATTTCCAATAAATATAGAGGGTCTTAGTCTGGTGATGATCGATGCTTGGCTGCCGTTTTACAACTACAAATAATATTGCTCTTGTCCATAATAATCACATAATGTAAGTAGACTACCCACACAGTAACTGTGAGCTGTTGGCCAGAGCACATGTACCAAGACCAGATTGGGCACATTTGCTATAAAACAGTTTTCATGACAAAACCATCAGTAGAGTTGAAAATGAGCTGAAACCCATTTAACTTGAAATTTTCATTCGGTACATGGGAATATACGTTTTTTTTTAATGTGAACTATATCATCACGCACAACCTTTTATCCTCAAAAAGTCTGATATAAAACATCTCTGGTGGGAAAAATGTTTTATGCAAATTTGATAATATTTGCATGAATATCTGCTGCAAACTGGATGGAAACCTAGCTACTGAAACAAAGTATTTATTTCTGAATGGGAAGGTGACATTTCATGTGTGAGTGTACATTCGTACCTGCCAGAATATGAAGTGCTCCCTGATGATGGTCCGGACCGCGTCGTTGCTCCACACGTCTCTGTTGAGACACTGGCAGGCAAAGTCCTGCACATTCTGGATGTTGATCATCAGCCACTTGTTCTCCAGCTGACCACAGTCCTTCGCCTAGAGAGAGAAAGGAGCCAGATAGCTATTAAGCAATATGGTAATAGCTCCACCTTGCCCTCTGGCAGGCTAGGTGGAATTGTTACCATATTGCTTAGAGGCCTATTCAATCCTTTCAGCTAAGAATGGTTTGGATGAGGGTCGACTGACAGTCCTCCGGGTCAAGGGAGCTTGGGTGTCCAGGGGGAGAGGGATCCTCACCGTCTCAAAGCTGCCTTTGTGCATGAGCTCGACGGGGGGCCGGAACAGATCCGCCAGGGTGCTGAGTTTTTTGTCCGCCGCACTACCGTTCCTCAGCTCCTGCTCCTGGCGGACTTAAAGAGGGCAGAGAAGCCTTTAGCGTATATACCACAACCTGACCAAGATCACAACACAAGTAGTGCTTTGCCAGATGCCTGAAGGCTGGGTGGCACTATTTGATATGCAAACACATACACATGTGGGCAACTTACTGGTTTCTGTTTGGAAGTCCCTAAAACCGTCAAATATGGAGCGGGCAGGTCTTCGTCGCTTTGGCGCTGCGAGAGTGATAGATGTAGAGAGAGTGAGAGACTGTTAGATGGACTGAGACAGAGAGGGGGAGACAGAGGGAGCTTCAAGTTGTAGTGAGGTAGGCTAAATTATGGGGTTGCTCTGCAGTACTGTACCTCCAAACATAGGCTCTGGCTCAACCAGTATGTCCTGCTTCTGAGGGATGGGCGCCCGCACTTCGTCACTGCAAAACAGACAGACAATATTCAACTTTAATTCCAGGAGCGCAGATCTTTTTCTCATGAACGTGCTTTAAATGAAAAACAACAAGACCAGGATTGGCGATCTCTCGAAGTTTGGGTTTGTTTCATTACAGGCCCCATCTCTTATGACCCTGCAGTTGTTGATGTGGTGGAACGGGCCATTGACTTACTCTGCGGGGGGAGCTTTGCTGCTGGATGCCCCTGCTGAACTGGAGCTGGTGCTGGGCTCCTCTGCGATCCCCCCTCCGTCCAGGAACATGGTCACTGCCATTTCTAGATTGTTGTTGCATGCTTCTAGCATATGCTTCCCCACACTCTCTGTGGCACCTGGGGAAATGTAACAAATAGCATGGATGGCACACACCCGTATTACATCTGAAATATATTTTGTTGCATTGAATCATTTCTTAATTGGTTGACATAATCCATGTTATTAAATGTTTCACGAGATCTGTACACCAACTAGGATCAAGCTTTTTAAAAAACGGAGTGATGCGCATGCGCGGTTCTTGTTTGAGCTGAACGCACTGGCAGAAGGATAATGGCACTTTCACTATGTATACGTTTGATCTCCATGCATGGTAATCAAGAACTGTGTGACATGTGCAATTTACAAGCAATCTAAACTTGCATGCAAAAATGTCTGCATATATAGATGGTTAGAGTTTGTCATGTTTACTGCGCATGTCTGTTTCACTTTTCATGTCTTCTCGACAGAACATGATACGATCACACAAAAAATGGGATGATTCGGCCAAATTGCCATCTACATATATATAACATTAAACGTAGCATCGTTAAATTACAATTTTAATGCAAACTTTGTGTAACAGTAACGTTAGCAGAGGGAGGCTGGTGTGGTGCTTCCGTTCCGATCGCTTGAACATGACAGGCGGGAGATGTTTCAGCCATTGTAAGGTGGAGCCTAGGCTAGGTTAGCTCGACAAGAGGAAAATGTTGCACCCAACGTCCATTCCACAGAGATTAGAGGAAATAAGGCGAGTTATTGCACCTCTAGATACTCAAAATGACTTTTGGGGAAACTCTAGAAAGCCATTTTGTGTCAGACATCATCCCAAGACAATTCTAAGTAGTCTTTCCTGGGGGTAATTTTATGGTTAAAAGTTACATGTTCCATTCCGGTGACCACACACTTGACGGTCGTAGCTATCTCCAGTTATTTTTTCCCCTTGTGTGACAAGAGGGGGCAGTAAGTAAGCACTGATGCCCCGTCTGATTTTCCTGCGCAGCGTTCTGTGATGCTGGGGCGACATGATTGTTTTCGGAAGCTAAGTCATGAAAATGTTACATTGTAACAATAAAAGGTAACACATTTTACCTGTAATAGATGTGAACTGTTGTATTAACCCATTCACCCCCGGAGTTGATGCGTCCCCGAGCGCCGCCATCTTACCGCCACCAACAACAACACAAATCATGCGCGTGCGTACTGCCGTTCTGTACTCGCGAGCTTTGCCTGGATGGCTGCGTCACACAGACTTGTGTTGGATTGTGGGTAATGTATTTCATTACCCTATCTCTGGTTTGACTACGTTGGCTGAGTAGCAGGCCGCACCTACCACAGCTCAATAGCCCATACAAGGGTATCCTTTCAAGTGAAACAGTTATCTTCTCTTCACAGTATTCACAATGGTACAGCAGTTTTAGTCAATACATGTAATCTAATTTATACAGTGCATGCAATAGTAGCTTTCAATCTCTTTACTAATGTCAGTTTAGTGGTGTAAGCATTTGTGGGGGGAGACATGTAAATTTAAGTAACTTTATTATTTAGTCTTTTATTATACATTCAGTTCAAGAACAGTCTACCAAGCTTGACTAAAAACAAGGCAAAAAATACAAGTGAGTTGTGTGGCATTGTTTTATGAACCCATCTGAGGGACTGGGACTAGTGGGGCAGATACAAAAGTCATGTATAGAACTGCCAACTTGTCTGGCAAAGGGAGTCAATAGTTGAAATTCTATACATTGCATTTTTATCTGTAACATTCTAAAATGTTGCACCCTCTTGATTAAGCCCCAGTTGTATGAGTCACCTTTCACTCTGCAGGTGGGAATATACATTTTCCCCTAACCACTGATAGGGGGGTCATTACACTATTAAAGTTCAAATCTGATTGGGGGTACATACAGAAGGGTTAACTGGTCCTAGATCTGTGGTTAGGGGCAAATTCTGAGCCCGTTGGTCCATTGATTGGCAATAGTAAGGTCCTGAGCAATGTGGTTAAAAGTGGTTTACACCACAAACACTCTTTCCCTTCCACATACCTTAACTCAGACACACTCCACTGATCAGGTTAATAGGTCATAGGAGCCCATTTCTGTTCACAAACACGGTTCACTTATGTTAAACTTTCCCTGTAAGTGTTCAACTGTAGGTGACTCCATACATGTATATGCATGGGCTATTGACTTAGAAATATCATAACAGATTGTCATATTTGTCTTTACATTATCTTAAAACATTTGAGGGTCATGGCCTGAAAAGAAAGACGCGCTGAATACCACCATCACTGAACGTTAGTTGCATTTCACAGCAGCAAGATTGACATATGGATTTACAGCTCAGACTGCAGATTAATTTGAATTAGGATGTTGAGTCAGTCTAAGAGAATTAGATTATTTACAATCAAAAGCAGACGATCTCCTGGGGATGTTTACCGAAGGATTACCATTCAAAACAAATATGTTTTATAAGAAATCAATGGGAAAAAACCCTGGTCTGTTCCTTCGGGTGACAATGCATTCAGAACATTTGCCTTATTGGCCTGAGACAGACCAGTTTCAGATAGAGCACAAAGAGTGCACTTCTTTGATGTGACAGGGTGTGAATTAAGTTCAAGCCTTCACTTTGAACAAGATACCACGTGCACGAGGCAGTGTCTGTAATGCAGCTTGCAGTATGCAAGCAGTCCAACATTGTGATGCTCTAAATATCCCTATGGCAAACCAAGTATCATACAGCCACGTTATTTTTATTTTTTAAAACACATTTGATCATTTTAAATTCTTTAATATAAAAAAAAATAAGACTTTGATATCTGTTGAGTGTAGTAGACCTTCCTAAAAAAACACTCACCCCCCTCTCTGCCAAGTGCAGTGCAATTTCAATAACAAAGAGAAAACAGCCTGCCTTCTTTTTTTTTATCATCCAGACAAAGGCCAATCAGGCAGGGCAATCATTCCCTACTCCACATGCAAAAGGGAAAGGGAGGAGAGAAGGAGAAAAGAGGGAGGGAGGACAGTGGGGAAAGATGGGGTCTTTTTGACATCCCTGCAGCCCCCACTCCTACCAGCCCATTTCCAGTCCAATTCTGGGAATAAATTAATAAGCGGTCACACAATAGCATCGGTCAGGTGATGAGTGTGAGTGAGTGTGTACATGCGTGCGTGCACGTGTTTGTGTGTGAGACGTTAAGGAGAAAAGTGATGGTCAGAATGTGTGTATTTAAGTAGACATGTTATACAAAGGGAACCCTTGTCTGTGTGTATCAGTATGTGTCTGTGGTGAATTAGTGCAGTGAGCGGAGATCCATTTTGCAGTGGCAGGGGAAGGACCGTGAGTGGGAGGTGGGGGACACTGAGGTGGGGGTACGAGATGTGGCACGGCGGGCGTGGGCCGGTTAGAAGCGGATGAATGTGGCATCGATCTGGCGTACGGTGGGCAGCGCCAGCATGATCTTCCTGCGGTATTGGGGGTCCTTCTGTAAGGGGTTCCTCTCCAGGTACACCGTCTCCAGGGCCTTGGAGCTCTTCAGCTCATCCAGATCTGACCAGTTCTCTATCTGATTATCATTCATCTGGGAGGGGGGAGGGTTGTTAGAGATTTCATATATGGCTTAACTTCTTTATCTGCAGCCTTGGACATATCTATTTCTCAAACAACGGACAGTGATCTACATTAAAAAATGACTCATCCATGCTACAGCCCTCCTTTCAATCTCCTTCCCTCTTACCCAGAATTCCTGTAGGTCTGTTAAATGGCTGATGTTTTCAATTTTCTTCACCCGGTTGGCTGCGATGTCCAGAGTTGTCAGCTTTTTCTGTATGTGGACAAACAGCATAAATTGAGTCACCACTTTAAATATTTTCAAATAGTTGCTATTAAACTAGTGTGCAGACATGTTAAGTCATAATTTTACAATAACTACAGTTGAAGCCGGAAGTTTAAATGTATTTGTCTAAGGTGTATGTAAACTCCGTTTTTCACAATTCCTGACATTAAATCCTAGTAAAAATTCCCTGTCTTAGGTCAGTTAGGATCACCACTTTATTTTAAGAATGTGAAATGTCAGAATAATGGTAGAGAGAATGAGTTATTTTAGCTTTTATTTATTTCATCACATTCCCAGTGGGTCAGAAGTTTATACATACACTCAATTACTATTTGGTAGCATTGCCTTTAAATTGTTTAACTTGGGTCAAATGTTTTGGGTAGCCTTTCACAAGCTTCCCACAATAAGTTGGGTGAATTTTGACCCATTCCTCCTGACAGAGCTGGTGTAACGGAGTCAGGTTTGTAGGCCTCCTTGCTCGCACACACCTTTTCAGTTCTACCCCCCAAAAATATATGGGATTGAGGTCAGGGCTTTGTGATGGCCACTCCAATACCTTGACCTTGTTGTCCTTAAGCCAGTTTGCCACAACTTTGGAAGTATGCTTGGGGTTATTGTCCATTTGGAAGACCCATTTGCGACCAAAGTTTAACTTCCTGACTGATGTCTTGAGATGTTGCTTCAACATATCCACAACATTTTCCTTCCTCATGTTGCCATTTATTTTGTGAAGTGCACCAGTCCCTCCTGCAGCAAAGCACCCACACAACATGATGCTGAAACCCCTGTGCTTCATGGTTGGGATGGTGTTTTTCAGCTTGTAAGCCTCCCCCTTTTTCCTCCAAACATAACGATGGTCATTATGGCCAAACAGTTCTATTTTCGTTTCATCAGACCAGAGGACATTTCTCCAAAAAGTACGATCTTTGTCCCCATGCGCAGTTGCAAACCGTAGTCTGGCTTTTTTTAAATGGTGGTTTTGGAGCAGTGGCTTCTTCCTTGCTGAGTGGCATTTCAGGTTATGTCGATATTGGACTCGTTTTACACTTTTGTACCTGTTCCCTCCAGCATTTTCACAAGGTTCTTTGCTCTTGTTCTGGGATTGATTTGCACTTTTCGCACCAAGTACCTTCATCTCTAGGAGACAGATCGCATCTCCTTCCTGAGTGGTATGACGGCTGCGTGGTCCCATGGTGTTTATACTTGCGTACTATTGTTTGTACAGATGAATGTGGTACCTTCAGGCATTTGGAAATTGCTCCCAAGGATGAACCAGACTTGTGGAGGTCTACCATATTTTTCTGAGGTCTTGGCTGATTTCTTTAGATTTTCACATGATGTCAAGCAAAGAGGCACTGAGTTTGAAGGTAGGTCTTGAAATACATCCACAGGTACACCTCCAATGGAATCAAATTATGTCAATTAGCCTATCAGAAGCTTCTAAAGCCATGACATTTTCTGGAATTTTCCAAGCTGTTTAAAGATAGTCAACTTGGTTTATGTTAACTACTGACCCACTGGAATTGTTATACAGTGCATTATAAATGAAATAATCTGTCTGTAGACAATTGTTGTAAAAATGACGTGTCATGCACAAAGTAGATGTCCTAACCGACTTGACAAAACTAGTTTGTTAACAAGAAACGCATGGAGTGGTTAAAACAAATTTTAATGACTCCAACCTAAATGTATGTAAACTTCCGACTTCAACATGTTCATTTATTTTTCTTTAACTAGGCAAGTGTGTAAAGAACACATTCTTATTTACAATGACGCCTACAAACGGCCAAACAGACAGCGCTGGGCCAATTGGGTGTCCCCATAGGGCGGCGCACAATCACGGCCATTTGCGATTCAGCCTGGATTCAAACCAGGGTGTCTATAATGACGCCTCAAGCACTGAGACGCAGTGCCTTAGACACCCCCATGTAAATCGCACATTATTATTTTTTAGATAAAACATTTTTTTTAAATACATTGTATAATCTACATGCAGTGAAGCCGCTAAACATTTACATCAAGTCATCTAGCAGACTCCCACCACATTACTTCATTAGGGATCCATAAATATTACATTCCTGCTCTAATTTTATTGGTCGCCATGGCAACGTGCATGGCCCTACAGTTGTGCAGGTTGCAGTTGACTCACGTTGTTCTCCAGGCCCTCTATGACCTCGATGCCATTGTGACTCAGGTAGAGCTCCTTCAGGTTGACCAGACCCTGCAGACCCTCCATCTTGGTGATGCGGTTACTCTGGAGGAAAGACGACAACACAACATCCACTTGTCTTCAATATTGTACCGCTGAATACTGAATAGGGTCACTAAACACAAGCATTTGCGTGTTAGAAATGCTGCAGTCTATGACTCGTTGTCCCACTGAACACAAAACTGAAGACTGAGGAAGTGGCAGACACTATTAAGCCACTGTGTGTGTGTGTGTGTGTGTACCTGGATGCTAAGGACTGTCAGATTGTGTAGGCCCTCCAGATGCTGAAACTGCGTGATCTTGTTGGTGCCCAGAAACAGACTCGTCAAGGAGGACAGAGAGTCCAAATTCTCAATTACCTGGAAACACGCAAAAAGCAACACACACAGACACACATTAGATCAATCAAGTCTTTGCGGCAACAATGACTCTTTCTGTTCCAAGGACTCTTTCTGTTCCAAGTGGCTGCCAATTGAGAGACGTGTAGACTTGGAGTAAGCAGAGCATAAGTGTAAAAAACATTAACACCTTCCTAATATTGAGCTGCACACCACCTCAGAACAGCCTCAATTCATCTGGGTTTGGACTCTACAAGGTGTCGAAAGTGTCCCACAGGGACGCTGGCACATGACTCCAAATGCTTCCCACAATTGTGTCAAGTTGGCTGAATGTCCTTTAGGTGTTGGACCATTCTTGATACACACGGCAAACTGTTGAGAGTGAGAAACCCAACAGCATTGCAGATCTAGACACAAACTGGTGCGCAGGGCACCTACTACCATAGCCCATTCAAAGGCACCTATCTCTTGTGGTCTTGCCCATTCACCCTCCGAATTGTACACAAACAATTAATGTCTCAATTGTCACAAGGCTTAAAAAATCCTTCTTCAACCCATCTCCTCCCCTTCGTCTACACTGATGGAAGGGGATTTAATAAGTGACCCCCCTAGAGATTTTTCCACATTGTAATTTAACAAAGTAGGATTAAATTATCTACAAAATACTCTTGTCAAAGTGAAATATTTATAAATTTAAAATAAAAGTGGAATGAAAAATCCAAATATCTTGATTAGATAAGTATTCAACCCTGAGTCAATACATGGAATCACATTGGGCAGCGATTACAGCTGCGAGTCTTTCTGGGTAAGTCTGAAAGCTTTGCACACCTGCATTGTACAATATTTGCAGATTATTATTTTTACAATTCTTCAAGATCTGTCAAGTTGGTTGTTGAAGTCTTGCCATAGATTTAAGCCGGTTTAAGTCAACATTTTAACTAGGCCACTCAGGAACATTCAATGTTGGTTTGGGAAGCAACTCCAATTTATTAGGTACACCCATTTAGTACTGTGTCGGACCCTTTGCCGCCAGATCAGCCCGGAATACGTCGGGACACGGCGTTCAAATCATTGCTCAATTAGTATCAAGGGACTTAACTTGTGCCAGGAAAACATTCCACACACAAATTCACCACAGCCACGAGCCTGTACCGTTGACAACAGGCAGGATGTGTCCATGGACTCATGCTGCTTACGCCAAAACTTGACTCTCGCATGTCGCAAAACAAACCGGGATTTGTCGGACCAGGAGATGTTTTTCCACTCAAATTGTCCAGTGTTGGTGATCGCGCGCCCACTGGAGCCGCTTCTTCTTGTTTTTAGCTGACAGGAGTTGAACCCGGAGTGGTCGTAACAGCCCATCCATGACAAGGTTCAACAAGTTGTGCAAGCCGAGATGCCGTTCTACACACCACTGTTGAGCTGTGTTTGCCCACAGGACCGCCGCTGACTGAATGTTTGCGTTGCACTATTCTCGGCAAACCCTCGACATTGTCGTGCATGAAAAACCCAGGAGGGCGGCCGTTTGAGATACCGGATCCAGCGGGCCTGGCACCGATGATCATACCACGTTCAAAGTCGCTTAGGTCATTCGTTTTGCCAATTCTAACGTTCGATTGCAAGCCATGGCCACGTGACTATAGGAGCAATCAATTTTCGTGAACAAGGTGCTGTACCGAATAAAAACAGGCTATTGTCCTGCTGAAAAGGTGAATTAATCACCCAGTGTCTGTTGGAAAGCAGACTGAACTAAGGTTTTCCTCTAGGATTTTGCCTGCTTAGCTCTATTCCATTGCTTTTTATCATAAAACACTCCCCAATCCTTGCCGATGACATGCATACCCATAACATGATGCAGCCACCACGATTGAACATTAAGAGTGGAGCTAAGGGATTTACCCCAAACATTACGCTTTGTATTCAGGACATGAAGTTAATTTCTTTGCCACATTTCTTGCAGTTCAGTGCCTTACTGTAAAAAGGATGCATGTTTTAGAATATTTTTATTCTGTACAGGCTTCATTCTTTTTACTTATTTAGGTTAGTAATGTGGAGTAACTACAGTGTTGTTGAACCATCATCAGTTTTGTCCTATCACAGCCATTAAACTCTGTTTTGGCCTCATGGTGAAATCCCTGAGCGGTTTCCTTCCGTTCCGGCAACTGAGTTAGGAAGGATGTCATCCGAAGTGTAATTAATAGTCACGTTAATTAGTCACGTAATAAGTAGCATGGACTGTGTGCAGTAAGTGTTTTACATGATTTGACTGGACTACCTCATCCCTGTACCCCACACATACAGATAATTTTAAGGTCCCTCAGTCGAGCAGTGAAATTCAACCAAAGACCAGGGAGGTTTTCCAATGACTCACAACATTGCACACATTGAACGTCCCGTTCAGCATGTTGAAGTTATTCATTACACTTTGGATGGTGTATCAATACACCCAGTCACTACAAAGATACAAGTGTCCTTCCTAACTCAGTTGCAGGAGAGGAAGGAAACCGCTCAGGGATTTCACCATGAGGCCAATGGTCACTTTAAAACAGTTACAGAGTTTAATGGCTTTGATAAGAGAAAAATGAAGGACAGATCAACAACATTGTACTTACTCCACAATACTAACCAAATTGACAGAGTAAAAAGAATGAAGCAGAATAAAACATTTAAAAAACTTGCATTCTGTTTGCAATAAGGCACTAAAGTAAAACTGCAAAAAATGTGGCCAAAAAATTAACTTTATGTCCTGAATACAAAGCGCTATGTTTGGGGCAAATCCACAACACATCACTGAGTACCACGCTTCATATTCAATCCCACCGCTGTCAATTGTTTTGGGGTGGCAGGTAGCCTAGTGGTTAGAGCGTTGGGCCAGTAACCAAAAGTTTGCTAGATCGAATCCCCGAGCTGACAAGGTAAAAATCTGTCCTTCTGCCCCTGAACAAGGCAGTTAACCCACTGTTCCTAGGCCGTCATTGTAAATAACAATTAGTTCTTAACGGACTTGCCTAGTTAAATCAAATAAAAATATAGATTTTAATATATATTTTGAAGCATGGTGGTGGCTGCATTATGTTATGGGTATGCTCGTCATTGGCAAGGACTAGGGAGTTTATGATAAAATAAACAATAGGGCTAAGCACAGGCAAACTTCAGTCTGCTTTCAAACAGACACTGGGAGATGAGTTCACCTTTCAGCAGGACAACCTAAAATACAAGGCCAAATATACACTGAATGACCAAAATTGAATGTTTCTGAGTGGCCTAGTTACAGTTGCAGAAAGAATGGACAGAGAGAAGCAGGTGAGTAATGGCTGGTAGCGGATGCGGCGGGAAGATCACAGCTGTCACATGATTATTGGATGAGGCACTCATTGTGATATGACATCACACTGTATTTGATATTATATTTGTAGAACACAGAGATGCATTCTGTGCTTAGTCAATGATTTTGATATGACAGAGACAAACAGTATTTTTTTCTTCAAAACTGCAAATATCGCCAAAAAGCAAGGAGTTTGCATCTCTGCATACAAAGTCTAAGCATATGTAATTGGTCGCACATTCCCTGTAACCCCTGACCCTTGGCCTCCGTCTCACCCGGATGCGGTTAGAGCCCAGCTCCAGCATCTCCAGGCTGGTGAGATGGTCCAAATTGGCGATGTGGCTGATCTTGTTGTGCAGCAGGAATAGCTTCTTCAGCCCCGTCAGACGCTCCAGACCCTCCACCTTCCTCAGAAGATTGAAGGACACGTCCAGCTGGCTGGAGAGCAGAGTCAAAATACATTCAGGTTTAATTCAAATTTACTGAGAGGAAACATTTTGTGCAAAATAGCACATGGAGTAACAAAGTTAATTCAGTTCTGTCAGTGTAACTGAGGAGAGGACACTTAATGGTTAGTAAAAGCTGGTCATCAAGGCAACCGCAAGGTCAGCTGATGGGAAGGTAAACACTGGTGTGTATGCATGCATTTATGTACAGTACCCAGTCAAATTTGGACAAACCTACATTGTAGAATAATAGTGAAGACACCAGAACTAAGAAATAACACATATTGAATCATGTAGTAACCTAACAAGTGTTAAACAAATCAGAATATATTTGAGATTCTTCAAAGTAGCCACCCTTTGCCTTGATGACAGCTTTAAAACACTCTTTGTATTCTCTCAACCAGCTTCATGAGGGATGCTTTTCCAACTATCTTGAAGGAGTTCCCACATATGCTGAGCACTTGTTGGCTGATTTTCCTTCACTCTGCAGTCCAACTCATCCCAAACCATCTCAATTGGGTTGAGGTCAGGTCAACTTATGCAGCACTCCATCACTGTCCTTTTTGGTCAAATAGTCCTTACACACCCTGGAGTGTAAGCGCAAACCAAATGGGATGACGTATCGCTGCAGAATGCTGTGGTAGCCATGCTGGTTAAGTGTGCTTTGAATTCTAAATAAATCTCAGACAGTGTCTCCACAAAGATCACCCCACACCATCACACCTCCTCGACGTTTCACGGTGGGAACCACACAAGATCATCCGTTCACATGGGGGTTGGAACCAAAAATCTCAAATTTGGACTCATCAGACCAAAGGACAGATTTCCACTGGTCTAATGTCCATTGCTCATGTTTCTTGGCTCAAGCAAGTCTCTTCTTATTGGTGTCCTTTAGTAGTGGTTTCTTTGCAGCAATTGGACTACGAAGGCCTGATTCACGCAGTCTGTCTGTTACTTGAACTATGAAGCATTTCTTTGGGCTTCAATTTCTGAGGAACTTATCCTCTGCAGCAGAGGTAACTCTGAGTCTTCCTTTCCTGTGGCAGTCCATCATAGCGCTTGATGGTTTTTGCAACTGCAACTGAAGAAAATGTCAAAGTTCTTTCAATTTTCAAGATTGAATGACCATGTCTTAAAGTAATGATGTACTGTCCTTTCTCTTTGCTTATTTGAGCCGTTCTTGGCATAATATAGACTTGGTATTTTACCAAATAGAACCATCTTCTGTATACCCCCCCCTACCATGTCACAACACAACCGATTGGCTCAAACGCATTAAGGACAGAAATTCGACAAATTAACAAGGAACTGTTCATTGAAATGCATTCCAAGGTGACTAGTTCATTAAGCTGATTGAGAAAATGCCAAGAGGGTGCAAAGCTGTCATCAAGGCAAAGGGTGGCCATTTTGATTTCTTCAGTATTATTCTACAACGTAGAAAATAGTAAAAATAAAGAAAAACCCTGGAATGAGTAGGTGTGTCCACACACTTTTGACTGGTACTATATGGGTCAGACTCACTCCAGTTCTGTGAGGGTCTGCAGGTTCTCAAGTTTGCGGATTTGGTTGTCGTAGAGATCCAGCTCCTTCAGAGTCACTAACGTCTCCAGGTTCTCAATGTTTTTGATCAGGTTCTGCCTTAGAGAGAGCGTCTGGAGACACGCAAACATTCAGCATTAGTTAATCTAGTCATTCGGTTTGTGCAGACAGTCTCCTTTACCCGAGGGTGATTGTAATCTATGTTTTCTATAAATAGCTATATGATGTTTTTAGAAATCATACTGTATGGGTGAAGGACTGACAGTAGTCAACCTACTGACCTTAGCCTTCCTCAACACCTCCAATCCCTCAATCTTCCCAATCCTACAGTGGACGAGATCAACATCCTGTGAAGAGAGGTAGGTGTGTTAGGCAGAGAACTAAATTGGAACACCATTCATAATTGTTATGGCAACACTAATTCCCATCCCTCCATCACCTCTTCCTCTGGGTCCAAGGTTATGGTATCCATATCAACGGGAGACTCCTCTTTAACTGTGTACAAAGAGAAAATACATTTCAAGAAGTGATTTGTAACACAGCATCTAGGCCTAACTAGAGTAGCATGTACTAGCTACAACAGTACAACATTTTCTCAAATCAAATTGTATTCGTCATATGCGCCTAATACAACAGTTTACTTACAAGCCCCCAACCAACTTTGTAGTTTAAAAAAACAATACAGATAAGATCAGGATGAAAGTAACAACTAATTAAAGTGCAGCAGTAAAACAATAGCGAGTCCATATACAGGGGGTACCAGTACAGAGTCAATGTGCGTTGGCACCGGTTAGTTGAGGTAGTATGTACATGTGGGTAGAGTTATTGAAGTGACTATGTATAGATGCAACAGAGTAGAAGCGGTGTAAAGGGGGGAGCAATGCAAAAAGTCTGAGTAGCCATTTGATTAGGTGTTCAGCAGACTTATGGCTTGAGAGTAGAAGCTGTTTAGAAGCATCTTGGACCGAGACTTTGCGCTCCGGTACCGCTGCCATGCGGTAGCAGAGAGAACAGTCTATGACGACTAGGGTGGCCGGAGTCTGACAATTTTTAGGGCCTTCCTCCGACACCGCCTGGTTTAGAGATCCTGGATGGCAAGAAGCTTGGCCCCAGTGACGTATTGGGCCGTACGCACTGCCCTCTGTAGTGCCTTGTGGTCGGAGGCCGAGCAGTTGCCATACTAGGCAGTGATGCAACCAGTCAGGATGTTCTCGATGGTGTAGCTGTAGAACCTTTTGAGAATCTGAGGACCCATGCCAAATCTTTTCAGTCTCCTGAGGGGGAAGAGGTGCTGTCGTGCCCTCTTGATGACTGTCTTGGTGTGCTTGGACCATGTTAGTTTGTTGGTGAAGTGGACACAAAGGAAGGAACTTGAAGCTCTCAACCTGCCCCAATACAGCCCTGTCGATGAGAATGGGGGCGTGTTCGGTCCTTTTTTTTTCCAGTAGTCCACAATCACCTTTGTCTTGATCATATTGAGGCCAGGTCTCTGACCTCCTCCCGATAGGGCGTCTCGTCGTTGTTTGGGCCTCCAACTGTTGTGTCATCTGCAAATTGAATGGTGTTGGAGTCGTGCGGTCATGAGTGAACAGGGAGTACAGGAGGGGACAAAACACACACCTGATGGGCCCCTGTGTTGAGGATCGCGTGGCAGGATGTGTTACCTACCCTTACCACCTGGGGGACGCCCGTCAGGAAGTCCAGGATCCAGTTGCATAGGGAGGTGTTTAGTCCCAGGGTCCTTCGCTTATTGATGAGCTTTGACGGCACTAGTGTTGAACACTGAGCTGTAGTCAATGAATAGCATTCTCACAGTTGTTCCTTTTGTCCAGATAGGAAAGGGCAGTGTGGAGTGCAATAGAGATTGCATCATCTGTGGATCTGTTGATGGTATACAAATTGGAGTGGGTCCAGGGTTTCTGGGATAATGGTGTTGATGTGAGCCATGACCAGCCTTTCAAAGCACTTCATGGCTACAGACGTGAGTGCTACGGGTCAGTAGTCATTTAGGCAGGTTACCTTAGTGTTCTTGGGCACAGGCACTATGGTGGTCTGCTTTAAACATGTTGGTATTACAGACTCAGACAGAGAGAAGTTGAACTTGCCAGTTGGTCTGCGCATGCTTGGAGTACACGTCCTGGTAATCCGCCTGGCCCTGCGGCCTCGTGAATGTTGACCTGTTTAAAGGTCTTACTCGGCTGCGGAGTGTGATCGCACAGTCGTCTGGAACAGATGGGGCTCTTATGCATGTTTCAGTGTTATTTGCCTCGAAGCGAGCATAGAAGTTAATCTTGGGCAGGTCGCAGTTGTTCTCAACTGGCCTACCTAGTTAAATAAAGGTGAGAAAATGTTTTAAAAATAGTTTAGCTTGTCTGGTATGCTCGTGTCACTGGGCAGCTCTCGGCTGTGCTTCCCTTTGTAGTATGTAATGGTTTGCAAACCCTGCCACATCCGACGAGCGTCAGAGCCGGTTTAGTAGTCCTGTATTGATGCTTTGCCTGTTTGATGGTTTGTCTGAAGGCATAGCAGGATTTCCTATTAACTTCCGGGTATTTATTTTATTTCACCTTTATTTAACCAGGTAGGCCAGTTGAGAACAAGTTCTCATTTACAACTGTGACCTGGCTAAGATAAAGCAAAGCGACACAAACAGAGTTACACATGGAATAAACAAACGTACAGTCAATAACACAATGGGTTAGAGTCCCGCTCCTTGAAAGCGGCAGCTCTAGTCCATGTCTTCTGGTTGGGCTATGTACGTACGGCCACTGTGGGGACGATGTCGTCGATGCACTTATTGATGAAGCCAATGACTGATATGGTGTACTCCTCAATGCCATTGGAGGAATCCCAGAACATATTCCAGTCTGTGCTAGCAAAACAGTCCTGTAGCTTAGAATCTGCTTCTTCTGACCACTTTTTTATTGATCTAGTCACTGGTGCTTCCTGCTTTCAGTCAGATTCAAATCAAAATATTTTTTGTTCAGTTTGTGCCAACTGAGCATGACTTGACACTTTACTTGTGTATAACCTTACCCTGTATACTTGCATAACACAATATTTAATTTGCAGAGCGCGTTTCCCACATTAAATTCACATAAGGTAGCAAACAAAAACAGTATTGATTCATCAACAAGTAGAAAAAAAGTCACAATACATCAATACATTACCTACTAATGCAAAAGAGACTTTATGCAAATTAAGTGATCAAACATTAATAGCTAGGTTCTCAGTTAAGTTTTAAATTAGGACATTGAAGCTGCCTCCTTGACATGTACAGGTAGGCCCCACCTGTGGCAGGAGGCTGGTTCAGGTCTACCTCCCCGTTGATGCTCTTCCTCCTGGTCTCATCATCTCCGGACTCCTCTGACTCTCCCTTCCGGTCCACTGCACACAGAACAGATGGGAAGGAACAGCCTGGGTCAGTTCAATGTAGTTTGAACATTATCACAGTTGAAGCCATGGATGAGTCATGACAACTAAAGCGCCCATGTAGCAGGCTCACATGATCGGACCCGCTTTTCTATGGATGGCTGTCTGCAAACTACTGCAAGCTGATCAGTAGAAGTAGAAACGTATTTATACTTAACTATATACAGTAGCTAGTATGGTTATTTTCGTATGTATCCGTCTGACAGTTTGAATTAGATGTTGGAAGAATCCGACAATATTGAAAGCAACATTTCCACGCTTGCTGACTGGCCAGCAAGGGCCGACCAACCAGCTAGCTGGAGTAGCTTGAAAGACCAATCACCATGAGATGTTCCCATTTCAACTACACTCAGTTGCTAGGCTAACTTGCTTTAAGTGGATGAGTCGGTCATTATTTGTTATATAGCTAATGTTAGCTAACTACAAAAAACATAGGAGGATGACATTTACCTAGGTACAGAAAAACCACGTTAGTTAGTACTAGTAGCTAGATAAATGCTAGCGAACGTAAACAACTTATTGAATGAAATAGCTAGCTACTGCCACTGGTGACTAACAACATTAGCTAGATAGCATGTCCACGGAGGGAAGGGCAAAGTAGCACAAAATAACATCCCCTGCAGGGGGGGGGGGGGTTCAATAATAAATAGTTAAATATATATTTAACCACCCTCATGAAATCCTATTTGTGATGCAATATTTTAAATTGTCACTCACCTTCCATCTCTTGAGGCTCTCCAACAGACAGGGTAGCCATATTTGTTTCCGATAACTCTCCCTTTTTAATTGACAATCTCCTCAGCCAATCAGGAGGCTGCATGTTTGATGCGGGCTCTGCCTTCAAAAGGGGTGCGTCACTGACCACAATAGACCATTTATCCGTTTGTTAGCGATATTCAAGATCACATTTGAATCCCGAAAATATAGACAAAACATACATGTTTAAACTGGAAAATATAAGAACTGCGACACTATCACAAAGAGCAGTTTAATTGCACTTTTTGACCACAGGATGGTGCCAATCACACATATTCCTGCACAAGAGGACACACATAGCCCTTCAACAAGGGCAGATAAATAAAATAAGAATAGAGTGTTTAAGGGAAGGTCATCCATAACCAGAAACATACTATAGATGGATGGTGTATATTTTTTAAACAATGAGTTGATGTACTTAATCTACTTCCCGAGTAGGTGTCATGACTTTCCTTTCATTTATCTAATCAACTATGTTTAATTGTTACCAGATTAAAATAATCATGTAACAATTAACTCATTAGGAGCACCACGAGAGCAATTATTTAAAGAGTTACCCGAATTAAATCACGCCCATCAAGTGTCAAAACAGTTCATCCTAACCTTGTATCAAATCATCATTCTGAACAATCATAATCTCTTGCATATGCAAAAAAAACAACAACACAGCCTTACATTTGATTCAGCACTACACATATTGGTTTAGTTATTTATTTACTAGCTAACTAAATGATAACACAGGATAAAGATACACACTTAATACATTAGAAACAGGTCCCTAGCGGACTGAGAATATGGTGGCTTTTTATAAAAGACATGGAGAGGGGGAGAGAGAGAGGGACTGAGACATAATACTTTGGTACATTTATAAACCACTCTCACAGTAATCATATACTTTGCACATGAACCGCCTCCCTTTTGGAGTAAGCCAAGCCTTCTTGGAAAGGGTTTGGTTGGGCCTTTCCACGGCACGCTTGTAATGCTCGGACCCCCCCCTTTCTTTGAAGATAGGCTAGCCAGCCATGTCGTTGGTTCCCATTGAGTGATGAGAGTAGTAGAATACGGTGATTCGAGAAGAGTTGTATAAGGATGGATGGTTTGAAGAGTAGTAGAATGGTCCCACTTCAATTCGCTTTTCTAGAAACTTTACTTAGGACAGCTAATCAGCCATACCAGTGATATTGTCTCTACCTCGTGTTGAGATTTCAGCGTTCAAACCCCTTTGGACGTGGCCTGTAGCTACACACTTCTTTGTTCTGAATGTTAATTTCTTTACCAATCCTTTTATGCACTCTAGTCGAAAAGGGACTGTTCCGTCAGGCTGACTGACACACTCTGACCTCACTCGGGGCGTGGCTACTTACTGTGCAAAGTTTTTGAAAACAAATTATCTCTTATGGCTACAAAAACCACATCCCTAACAGAAACATATTCGTAATTTTTCATATTTCATGCACAACGTAAAGGATGGAGACTTCATACATGTAGTGTATATACTTTCAGTTACAGTATTTCCTCTATAATATTTTTAATGACATCCCAATAATATAATAATATATATATACATCCCAAAATAACCAACAATAGTTTTCCATAGCTCGCCTCTAACCCTTCCTCACATTTGCTGTGAGAAATATTGTTCCAGTATTCACTTTAGAACATCTCTGGAGACAGCGCGCATTCCTTTATGAATTTGGAGAGGGAGACCCTAGATCTCCTCTGGGTGTGAGGCTGGTTTTCCATATGAAGTAAAGTACACGGAGTGAGACCGAGACGCTGCTGTTCTTGTTATCTTGACACAGATCTTTTACTGCCCAAACAATATTCCCCTCCACTGCGTACAAGGCTTTATAGGCCCTCTTCAGACACACTGCTGGTGAATGGGACTACTTTACTCCAAACTCAGTGTCGTGCCGTCAGAACCACACAGTGGCAAAACTCTCTGAAGCATGTGTGGAATCAATCTTTAATAACCTCCCTGTGTATTACATGGATACCATAATATACTTTCCGCTTAGATCATGCATCCTGCTCTGTGAACACTTCTTCGTATGAGCTGCTCGCTACTTTGTGTCGTGTCTTTACTGTGATTCATTTGAAGACATAGTTTTCAAAGATTCTCTGTAATTAGTATTACGCGATCAACTGATTAAGCATGTACATGTAATTAACTAGGATGTCGGGGCACCAAAGAACAATATTTCGATTACAAGGTTACAATTTCCTAATATAACCTTTCAGATATTTTCATATCTGATTCATAGTCTCCTGATTAATGATTTATTTACTGCACGTTAGTCTTATTCCAAACGTCGTAAATGGTTGGTTATCTGCACGAACCCAGTCTTCACTATGAGTCATCCATACATCAATTGTCTTAAATCATTTATTAAACTAAGTAATTCACAGAAATGCATAAACAGTAAATATGGTTACATGAAATGATAGGAGAATGTGCCCTAGTGGGCTAAACCGGCATCGCGGCTTGTTAGACAAAAAGGGGAAATGGAGGTCGACTAAGAAGTCACTACAGAGTGATAATTATAACAATTGAAATGCTAATCCTTTGCACATGAACGTTCACTCATTCGGGAACAATTGCAATCAATATTTACTGCTCAAAAAAATAAAGGGAACACTAAAATGACACATCCTAGATCTGAATGAATGACATATTCTTATTTCTTTACATGCACGTGCTGACAACAAAATCATCAATTGAAATCAAATTTATCAACCCATGGAGGTCTGGATTTGGAGTCACACTCAAAATTAAAGTGGAAAACCACACTACAGGCTGATCCAACTTTGATGTAGTGTCCTTAAAACAATTCAAAATGAGGCTCAGTAGTGTGTGTGGCCTCCACGTGCCTGTATGACCTCCCTACAACGCCTGGGCATTCTCCTGATGAGGTGGCGGATGGTCTCCTGACGGATCTCAGTGTGAACCTGCTTTCATCTGTGAAGAGCACAGGGCGCCAGTGGCGAATTTGCTAATCTTGGTGTTCTCTGGCAATTGCCAAATGTCCTGCACGGTGTTGGGCTGTAAGCACAACCCCCACCTGTGGATGTCGGGCCCTCATACCACCCTCATGGAGTCTGTTTCTGACCGTTTGAGCAGACACATGCACATTTGTAGCTTGCTGGAGGTCATTTTGCACATCTCCTTGCACAAAGGCGGAGATAGCGGTCCTGCTGCTGGATTGTTGACCTCCTACGGCCTCCTCCACGTCTCCTGATGTACTGGCCTGTCTCCTGGTAGCGTCTCCATGCTCTGGACACTACGCTGACAGACACAGCAAACCTTCTTGCCACAGCTCGCATTGATGTGCCATCCTGGATGAGCTGCACTACCTGAGCCACTTGTGTGGGTTGTAGACTCCATCTCATGCTACCACTAGAGTGAAAGCACCGCCGGCATTCAAAAGTGACCAAAGCATCAGCCAGGAAGCATAGGAACTGATAAGTGGTCTGTGGTCACCACCTGCAGAACCACTCCTTTATTGGGGGTGTCTTGCTAATTGCCTATAATTTCCACCTGTTGTCTATTCCATCTGCACAACAGCATGTGAAATGTATTGTCAATCAGTGTTGCTTTCTAAGTGGACAGTTTGATGTCACAGAAGTGTGATTGACTTGGAGGTACATTGTGTTATTTAAGTGTTCCCTTTATTTTTTTGAGCAGTGTATATATATATTTACGCTCAATGTGTCGTCTTGACCGCTGATGAAAAGTTTATTTTGTAGAATTGTCTCCCTCTCGTGGTTATAGTGGATAGTTCAGTGACATTCATTTGTTTCGTTATAGGAGTGGTATCAGTGGTTCGTAACCTTGGAGGTACTGAACCCCACCAGTTTCATATGCGCATTCACCGAACCCTTCTTAATTGGAAAAATAAAATGTGATTTTTTCAAATTCAAAACATAGGTATATATTTTACTGGTGCGCAAAATGAACCGTGCATCAACATCACTGTGTTCAAAGAACAAAATTATCAAAATGATTTTCACACAAAAACATAATGAATATTTACTGCAAATCAGTGTGACTTCTGCTGTTGCCTTTCAGAGACCAGTTCAGAAATGCACGGCTTCACCTTGGCAAGTGCCACTCATGTCATTTTCGCAACCAAGTCTGTTCCTTTTCTTCTCTTTTATGTCCAGCATCCTCGACAAGGATTGCTCGCAAAGATATGTTGTAACAAACGGTATGAAAATCTCCAGAGTTTTCTTAGCAATAACAGGGTACGTTACCATTTGTTGACACCAAAACGTTGAAAGCGTTGTTGTTCTGAAGAGTTGCCGTTGAACCTGTCTCTGCTAAATTTCAATGATTTCATCAAGGTATTCATCATTGACATCTGTTGTCTCAACACTAAACGTGAACGGCTGTCTCACCCTTGCTGGATATGACTCTCTTGTAGGGAAGTATACGTCGAGAGACTTTGCAAGCTCATCTAAGTGCGTTGCAATTACTTGCTTCAGATCCGCGGGGAACAGAAATGTCTCCGATTCCAGATACATCTTCGATCTTACTTACACAGTCGTCGCAAACTTCCCCCTGCTGGACGTTATCGTTCTCTGTTCGTCGTTTCCATAACGGTAGCTTTTTTTGAAAAGCATTCATGTTTTCCTTCGCTTCGATGATGTTGACTCCACCGCCCTGCATCTTTTGATTGAGATGATTGAGAGCTGCGAAGATAGACATGTACACTAAAATGAGAATGAACTCATTTGGTGCTCTTGCAAAAACAGGGCTAATTCCACACGCACGGCAAAGACACGATTCAGCACATGTCCCCGGGATATGGTACAGAAGTACTTCGAATTCAGAGCACATTTCTTTACACAGCTCACTGAAGATGCGGTGCCTCAGAGCACTAGTTCGCACATAGTTCACGCATTCCACTACCATTTTTAATACTTCTGCCAGTTTTGGAGGCAAGCTTTTTGTTGCCAACGCATGCCTGTGCAGAATACAATGCGTAACAATGATGTGTGGTGCATCGGCTTTCACTAGCGCATCAAAACCAGACTTTCTTTCCAGCATGACTGGAGCTCCGTCCGAACAAACTGCAGAAACCATATCCCACGAAAGATTGTTGTCTTTGAAGAAGTCATCCACAAGTTTCTTCACATCGGCTGCCTTAGTTGTTGTAAGAGGCTTACAAAATAAAAAAAAAATCTTCCTTTATCACGTCGTCTTTTACATAGCGCACGAATACAGCAAGCTGGCTTAGATTGGAAACGTCTGTGGTCTCCTCGAGTTGAAGGCTGAATTTTGCCGGGCTTGAAATCAGATCTGCAACTACTTGAGCCAAGATGTCTTTGCTCATGTCCTCTATTCTGTCGCTGATGGTGACATTTGAAAGAGGAATTTGGGATAACTTAACTTCAGCCTCTTTTCCCAGCATGATATTTGCCATCTTCAACACAGCTGGTTTTATGAGTGTTTCACCAATGGTGTGTGGTTTGCCCTGCTTTGCGATCAGGTAAGCAACTTTGTACGATGCTGTGAGGATCGGTTTGTTGATGGGTACAAAGCTGAGAACAGGCAGAGTAGCCTTTTCATCAAATCTGGCGCTCTTCATCTCGAATTCAGCAAGCGTTGTGTTCTTGTATTTTCCATCTCCATGCAGCTTAAGGAAGTGTTCTCTTAGTTTTGCCGGTGCTAGACTAGAATTTCTCAACTTGGCATTGCAAATCATGCTGTTAGGACGCTGACTCCCATCACGTTCCGTTATACATGTGAATCCATATTGTACATATTCGTCCAACCACTTTCTTTTTTTGCTCGACATAGTAAGTATGAAGGGATAAAAATATTAAGAAAGAAATCACAAGACGTACCATCACGACAGTCACAAGTCGACTACTGAGCGCACCAAATTCCCTGCAGCACAGATAGGCCAAGCGATGTAGCGTGATCACCTGTAGCCAATGATGGCCAAGCAGGGCGTGTCATCACGAATCATATGAGTCGGATGCGTGTCTTGACCTCTGCCGAACCCCTGAGACTGACTCACCGAACCCCTGGGGTTCAATCGAACCCAGGTTAAGAACCACTGGAGTGGATGTTTCGGCGGTTGTCGTTCTTTGCGTTCAATGATACCGAATTCCTAGCTTCAGACTTGTTCTTATTCTGTCGGTATCGATAGTCTAAGAGTTTAACCACGTGGTATGGTTAAAAGATTCAGCAATGGTCGACAACCTTTGTCTCATCCTAATAGAGAAAAGCATGGTCTGCAACCTTTAGCAGTCTCGTAATTGAGGTAAGCTCGGTCTGCTGATCGAAAACCCAGGTGGGGGTTTTATTTGGAAGGGCCGAAAAAGGGCTGTCCCAGGAGGCCTTACCCTAATTGGGCTCAGGGGCGGTCCTCTGATTTAGTTCAAATCAAAAGAGAATTGTATTTTTCTTCAGTAAACAGTCCAAAGTCATATTACACAATTATACAAACGGTATCATACTCACTCATTCATCTTATACAACAATTAGATGTAAACCTCATATCTGAGGCAATTATATAAACAGCGTTATGGTAATGTGGCCACACCGTCTCCCACGAGCTTCCCCAAGTTGTGACAAACGGACCAGTTCGTAGCTGGATTCTTCACCGATCTTTTATACTTTCTCCGGAACATGAAATTTGTTCGTACCTCAAGTTCTGTGAGGTGAAAGGATTTCCTTCGTCCTCTATGAAAATGTACTCTCTCTATACTGTGTATCTATGAGGAGATCCTCAGGAATTTACGACGTCTCTCTCTGACCACAGCAACCTAGTTGAAGGAGGAGGCAGGGAGAGGGGGATGGGGCTTGCTATACCCAAAGAGGCCAACGTCATGACATATCCAAACCACCAGGGGGGAGGGTCTTGTTTGTCCTGCAAGTTACAAATCAACATAAAATCATGAACACGTGATGTCCTGTTTGTAGATCATCGTTGCAGTCCCCTCTGGTGGTTGAACTTGTGGATGGTAGTTGATGTTGCAGTCCCTACTAGTGATGTACCTTGGTAGGTTCCCTGGAAGCTGCAAAGTACCCCAGGGAGGGCCAGGGGATGTCCTGGTTGGTGACCGCCATTGCGCGCCCCCCCTGGTGGTTTACCTTGGTAGGATCTCTGACAGCGGGGCATGCCGCCACAAGGATGGACCGTGGGTGTCCGGATTTGGCGTCGCCGTTCCGGACCTGTCATCTGGTCATCGTCCAGACTGGATGATCTGGGCAGTAACTTAGGCAGATGTTAACAACGCACACACACTCATGAAATATATATAATTACATTCATTCCCCAATGAGCAGCGCTGTGACACTAAGTGATGGTTGTATGGGGACTTTGTATATCACTTCCTAAGTGTCAAAGGAACTGAACCGAAAAGGAATGAAAGCATAAATAAAAGATACAATATATAGTTTTCACACAAAAATAATCTAATTGGACTGTATTCTATATACGTCCAATATTCTGGCAAAATGACTATCATGGCATTGTCTCTAATGCCATATCTGTGGTTTTCCTACTTAGTGTGCTGCTTAGGCTCTATCCCAAGTTGATAACAATATGATAAGTTTACAGCTGTAAGGCACTAGTTTAGGGCAGTCTACAGGGATGACCTATGGACTTCCAGGAAGAAACTGGTGAGTGCTGTAGAGTCAAAGGCCTACAAGTAAATGTTCAACGCCCATGTCAAGGAAAGAAAACCAAGTATCCTGGCAGATTACAACTTGTTCAGAATGATTCTGACAATTTTCAGGTCAATGCCTGGAGGTCAGTCAGAATTGGTGTCGAGGGAGTCTGTAGTAGTTTTTTTACTACTAAGTCACTGTCTTCCACTATTTTAGCAGTGATAGCTATGAAATAGACTTGATACCTATGTTATCCACGGAGGAACTAACCTCACGACGGAAGTACTATAAGTATTAGACCAGTCGTACGTGGTGTGATCGTGGTTAATGATTCTAATAATTTCTCTCCTGAATGGAGGATTCTATTTATTTGTGACAGCTCGGGGGTTTGAACTTGCAACCTTCCGGTTACTAGTCCAACGCTCTAACCACTAGGCTACCCTGCCGCCCATTGGAAGAGTGCACTGGAGATTCCCTTCCACGTGTTGCACTCTGAGCAACTCCTATGTCGCTATTGTCAAGGGTAATTTGATTGGATATCTCTAACCTTCTTACTGATTGTAGCTAGGCTGACTGTCGCTGGTATTGGTACTGGTGCTCAAAGGGACCAGTTATCCTACCGATTTATTCTGAAATATTATACTACTGGAACACATGATTGGAGCATTTTACTAGTTGTTTGTATTGTAGTTGAACCTACACATGGCAAGGAATGATTATTGTTGCCATTTGTTTTGGAGGTGGACAAGTCCACTGGACTTCCTTTACGACCAGTGTGGTACACCTCAGTACCATCTTAGATGTGTTCTAAGAATCTCCGTCTAGGGGCCTGTCTGCTCCTCACTGTTCTCATAGGGGAGTTAGCTAGATTTAATTTATGCTCTGGCGGCCTTGTACGGTGTCGTCCGTAGTCTCGACCCCCCCACCCACCGGCCTCAATGAGGCTCATCATGGGTCTGGGCTACTATCCCCCCCGTGTCTCCGGACCCCCCACCACCACCAGTGGGTGGTGTTGGTGTCCGAGGTGCAAACGAAAAGGTCGGACCCTATGTACGAGTTGTCAGCGTCCGCGTTATGAGAATGGCTGTAAACTTTCAACCAAATCTCCTGGTGTTTGTGCTTCAAAACGCTCAGTGGCTGTCGAGGCATGTCATTCACCACCGCGGCCGCGTGTAAACCTCTTCAGTACCTGCGAACTGAGACGAGGATATCGGTCTGTGATATCGCAAAGTGTTTCACCAGTGGGAATCATCGGGTCAGTTGCTGGACTGACGCCATTAGTATCATTGTAAGGGGTGACAGTCCCCAACAAAGCGGAAGGTGTATCATCGGAATCAGAGTATACTCTGCGCATCAATGCTTGCGCATCAGTGCTTGCGGGAGTGTCCAAAGGGCAAGAGGAGTTCATCTCAACTACCGTATTGCACGACTGCAAGGAGGAAAGTTGCTTATTCACAGAGACAGCTGGCTCAAAATCATGAACAGAATGGTCAATCAGGTTGGCTGATGGAATGTGTCAAGATATCGTAATATCTCCTGGGATCAGATTCTGCCCCAAGAGGTTTTAAAAACATATTTTTCCCAAGGGGTGCTTTCGACAGATACCCCTTGTGAATGACTGCGTTGCAGCTAGCGTTAGGGGAGGACAGATTCTTGCGCTTGAGGCAAAGAAATGACACATGGACATTAAAAAAAACTAATGAAATTGCTCTTCAAACCACACACAGTTAACACCAAGGATACCTTGCTGAGAAATTGAAAAGTTGAAACAATGGTATAGGATTGATTTCAACTGAAGTCTCCAGTGATCTCACCATATCCAATCTCCAAGTTCAACAGCCAAAGCTGCTTCATGTCTTGTAAGGAGGAAGATGGTAGCTACAACCTGGACTCAGGGGTAGACGTAACATAGTAAATGTAAATAATCTGTCTCCCCCCCATTTAGTTTTATATATTACATTCCGTATGGTGTGTATTCATTTATAGACATCCATTTTCCAGTTTGTGTGATATGTTATGAATTACAATTTGTATAATATTTTACAAATTATAATTTGTACAATCTGTTACAAATATTGCATCGTATATGTTACAAATTCCAATTTGTTGTGGCTAATGTTAGCAAGGTGGCTAACGTTAGTTAGGGGTTAAGGTTAGTGTTAACAGTTAAGTTTGAAGTTAGTGTAAGGAGTTAGGGTTAGGCATTAAGGTTAGGGTTAGGGGAAGTGTTAGTTAACATGCTAAGTAGTTGAAAAGTTGCAACACTGAACCAAAATATAAACACAACATGCAGCGAAATAGAGAGAGAGGGAGAAAAAGGGGAGTAAATAGTTTGTTTGAATGTACGAGTGTGAAGAGGCAGAGAGGGGGAAAGTACATCAAGTTTTCACTTAAGTTTGGAGTAGTAGAGAAAGCACAGGATCAAAACATCGACATAAAGCATTATATCAGGAACTTCATCTTGAGACAGCTGGACGAACCAGACAGTAGTGTCCAACACTGACTGAGAGCCGAGAGCCTCAGAACCCACAAGATGAGGAATCTACTGATATTAATCATCCTATCCTTTATGACAGGTAATAAACTTGTTATAACACTATAGCAATGTAATAACACCCATTAAGTATTCTTTAAAATACTTCTACACTAAAGTCTAGAATACCAGTGTGGATGGATAATATGATGCCACCACTGTTTTCTAATGTCATCTCAGGTTGTGAGCTGCCTTGAAGTGGAAGGATGCTCAGGGGGAACTGTCATCTTCACCTGTAAATACCCAGACAAATAGCAAAGCAACAATAACCATTTCTGCAAGGAGTCAACTCAAAGTTGTGAGGAGATAAATAAAAAGTGGGATGAAGAACACCTGGGAGAACAAGGATAGATTCTCTCTGTGTGACACTGACAGGGAACTCTTTACAATGACCATCAGGAAACTGGAAAAAAGCGATGAAAGGAGCTACAAATGTGAAGTGGCCACATCAGATGCATCAAGTGGCCATGTTACTAACGTGGAGCTGAAAGTAAAGGAAGGTGAAAGACATTTTCATTTAGCAAAAACCGAATAGAACTTAAAAGGGCAATTCCGCTACTTTTCAACCTCATAGTCATTGTCTTCAGCACCATACCAGTGTTTAGATATGGGAAAACGGCACATTTCTATGAGCTGTGGTTAGAAAGATAACAAGAAAGGTCTTAAATGCTTCTCTGTGACATCACAGGGTAGGATTTCAACTTTGAAAAAAGGAGTGGCTGTGGATCCAACTTTCCCCAGACCTTTTTTTCCTGAATTAAAAGATTGACGCTTCTGCATGTGCAGATCACGTTCTGCGCATGTTTATGCTCTACTTATCTCTATTATATTCTCTACTCGTAAAGAACAGGTTTGCTCTGGCGAATGGTTTTAGAATAAAGTCAGATCAAAGCTGAATCCATGTCTGCAAGATTACATAATGATAGCATTCTACATAATAGAATTGCATTTAATAGTTACTGTAAGACAAAAACATCACCGCATTTCTCTCCTACATTTGGCCAAAACTCAACCGCGCGCACCACTACGCAGAACACACAGGTAGGCTATGCTACAGTTTAACACCATCTGCTCTACAATTTGTGCACTGTACCATCCTTCAAAACAACACTGTAGAGTACTTCAAACACTGTACATCCTTCAAAACAACACTGTAGAGTACTTCAAACACTGCATAACTCAAGAAGATCTAAACGTGTGCAAAGTAGAGGTAAAAAGGCTAACGCACAGAACTTGAGCCTCACATTTGCAGAAGCTTCGAGACCTTTAGTCCAGGAAAAAAGGTCACAGAGAAGTTGGATCTGCAGCCACAGACTTTTTAAGACCTGCAACGAGTTTCTAGCCAGAGGGAGGGTATTTTCTTTCTCCCCACGTCACTGTTAATCTCACAGAAAATCCCTGTTTATAAAATGCTAACACTTTTGATGATGTTATCAGAATAATGTAAACTTTTTAAAATGTGCCTTTTTCACATATGTAGACACTGGTATTATGCTGGAGATGATGAAAGTTTAGTTGAAAAGTAGTGGAATTGCCCTTTAATCCAGTTAAATTTGGCTAGTTACGGTGGTCATCAAGTGAGGGTGTAAGGAGAGACAGGAAATAAAGGCTGAGGTTGTGTTTCCCTTGATGACTGCTGTAAGAAATCAGTCAAAGAGAAAGCCAATCTGGGGGGAAACACTACCATCACCTGCCAGTTTCCAGATGACCATGAGAATCGCACCAAGTATTTCTGCAAACAAGAAGATCGCTTCATCTGCAAAGACACTATCACTTTAGAATTTGAAAAACTAACAAACATGGTTGATTATATGTGTCTGATAACAGAAGGTCGAGTCTTCACGGTGACTTTCACCAACCTGACTGTGGAGGATACAGGTGTATACAGGTGTGGTGGGAAAACTAATGTCTACACCACCCTGATCACTGAAGTAGAACTCACAGTTAATGGTGAGTGTAAGCATTGTTATTCATATCTACTCCCAAGAACAGTTTTTCCCCAAATTATTTTATTTTTAGACAAGAGAAATAGTAATACCATCCAGTTTATGTAGCAAGGCCTACTAGTATCTTGTTCACAGAGAATGCAAGGAATCAAGGAAAGACCAATTGGGAAAGAGCACTTCCTTTCGTCACTTCCTGTGTTGTGTTTCTATGTGGTGAGCTAGCTGTGAGATCTGGGCATGCGTAGTCATGAGATGGTGGTCTGTGAAGGATTTGCTGATTTTGACAGTCCACTTTACAATTAGCTTGTAGTCTTTGCTCTATGATGCCAACGACTTACTATCAAAGCACACACTTCCAGCTACTTAGCCTACTGGTCATTTCAATTAATGAACTGTCTTACAATAGGACACTTAGAAAAAAGGGTTGCAAAAGGGTTCTTCGGCTGTCCCCATAGGATAACCCGTTTTTGGTTCCAGGCAGAACCCTCTATGGAAACGGTTCTACATGGAACCCAGAAGGGTTCTTCAAAGGGTTCTCCTATGGGGACAACCTAAGAACCTTTATTGGTTCTAGATAGCACCTTTTTTTCTAAGAGTGAAGGGAACTGTGGGCCTATTACTCCACTGTTTATAGTTTGTTCTCATAGGAGACGTCATGAACAAATAATGTTTGCTGTACAACATTAAAACCAATTCAGTCTGTCTACAAACAGGCTCTCAAAGTGCTTGATAGGAAGCCCAATAGCCATCATTACTGTTACATCCTCAGAAAGCATGAGCTCCTGAGTTGGGAAAATCGTGTGCAATACACCGACGCATGTCTTGTATTCAAATCAAATCAAATTTATTTATATAGCCCTTCGTACATCAGCTGATATCTCAAAGTGCTGTACAGAAACCCAGCCTAAAACCCCAAACAGCAAACAATGCAGGATTCAAGATTCTAAAATGTCCTGGCACCCCCTCCACTCAGTATTTTTGTTAAACAGAAAACCCAAACATATGGCAGCAGATCCACAAGGTCTGCCATGAGAGGTGGCTGTATAGTTCCCTTAAGGAAAAGCACCTTTAGTAAACTCACTGAGAGCTTCCCATGTCTGGAATACACTGCCATCAGACACACATAACTGCACCACAGATCACACTTACACAAAATGCATGAAGACAAGGCTAAAGGCCAATCAGATTTGTGAACATAATCCCTAGCTGTGTATTGCCGCTTTCCATGATGTCTGTTGTCTGTAGCTTGTGAGGTGTGGAAACAGTTGCTTTTATGAATTTCGTCTTGCTGCTTTTTGTTCTATGTTGCTCTGTCTGTATGCTATGTCTTGCTTGTCCTATGTTGCTCTGAATGTGCTCACTGCTCAATGATTGTCTATATTGTAATTTTTTTTAATAACTAGCCCAGGGACTGCGGTTGAAATTTAGCCGGCTGGCTAAAACCAGCACTCTTACTGAAACGTTGATTAATGTGCACTGTCCCTGTAAAAAATAAAATAGACTCAAATAAACACTGTCAAGTTTGTGCGCACTACAAATATGAAAAATAAATCAAGTACTATTTGCATATGAGGATGTTATGTATTGCACCTATAATATTCCTCTATTGTATGTGGGCCCACTGTTAGGTTACCCAGGCAAACAGCAAGTTTGTAGCGGTATTTATTAGAGGGGTAAAGATAAAGATTTTGTTTGGGCGCCAGGCAGGTATTAACCATGCCAAAAGGAAAAGAGTAGAATAGAGAGAGTACCACTACCAGACCCACACACACCAGCAGAAAAGACTGCCCAGAGTGTAGCCTGTTTACCAGGTAGCCAGTGTAGAGAAAAGAGAATACACATCCTATAAAACCCACATCACAGCACAGGGGTAACCCCACCAAGAATACCTCATATTATTATAATAATAATATTAATAATAATAATAAATGGAGCAATTGAACAGCAACTTCATACAAGAAAGAACCCAGTCATCAACAGAGGATTTGCAATAATATGTATTATCTTGCAGGGGAGGAGAGCAGAGGGTATGTTCATAGACACAAAGGCCTTAAAAATGTCCACAATCTTCCCGGCCAACATGTCATTAGTACACCCCACCTCAATACAGTTCAAATAACAATACACAACTTATACACACACTTTTACACACACTTTTACACACACTTTTACACACACTTTTAACTAAAATGTCCACCCAAATACTTCTGGCAGGGCAATAATAGTCCAGCTCTAATGAACTTCAATGGGAAGTGCATTTGAAAAATAGAAAGTCTGGTTGCAGGGTAAAGCACTAGAACAATAGCGGGAAGAGAAAGAGAACAAGAGAGATCTTAGCTGTGGTCTTCAGGCGTGCCGGTGTACTTTCTGACCGTTCGATGGTTTGTTGGTTTGTATGTCAAAGCTTCTCGCAATGTTGCTACTAATCCACGCGATCCATTACCGGTGCAGTCCCAAACAATAACAACCACGACATAGAACTTTCACACCGATGATTGAGTTAAATACTTCATAAACCACACAGGCTGAAAATAAACCAAACGTCTGCAGCACAGCACACACAATCAAACTGTCGCGCCAACCAAGAGCTCCTCCCCAAAGAGCTGTCTTTATTTCCTCCTTCCTGACGGCTGATGCGCTCTTAAAGTGGCAGCGCACGGTGAAGGCTCCGTGCAGGATTTCGCCACAGGTTTAGCTAAAAAAAAAAAAACAGACAAAAAACAATCTAATTTAATTGTGAATTTGACTGTATATGTGAATATGTCTATATGAATAGTGTATACAAAGGATTTGTGTTTTTTTGGTGTAGTCTCTTGACAATATATGACTCTCTTATCTTATTTTAAAATAAATGTCTTAGGTTGTTCTTGTCGACAACTGTTCTGTACTCTGTCATTTATTTTTCTATGTTTTGTGTGAACACCAGGAAGAGCAGGGCAATGGGGATCCTTAAAAACTAAATATTTGTGAGGCTGTAATTGTGGCAAGCAGTGAAAACATTTCCCCTTTTTGTGTCTCTAACCATTAGCACCACCCAAGACCACCACAGTGACAACCATGTCTCCTGCATCTTCATCCAGGTCACCACCATCACCACTAAATGGTAAATCAAACCTTGATATGAAAATTGGGTTATTTTCGTTTGTCTTTTTTTTAGGGGGTAGACCAGATTTAATATTGTAGATAGATCGTGGTGTCTATCAATGTAATTGCCTGCATAATTTCCAATCCCCCATATATATTTATTTCGGGCATTCGGAAAGTATTCAGACCCCTTGACTTTTCCCACATTTTGTTACATTACAGCCTTACTCTAAAATTGATTAAATCGTTTTTTCATTTCTCAATCTTCATCCCATGATGACAAAGCAAAAACAGGTTTTTAATATTTTTGCAAATGTATTAAAAATAAATATCACATTTACATACACTACCGGTTTAGAACACCTACTCATTCAGTTTCTTTACTATTTTCTACAATGTAGAATAATAGTGATGAAATCAAACTGTGAAATAGCACATATGGAATCATGCAGTAACCAAAACAGTGTAAAACAAATCAAAATATATTTTATATTTGAGATTCTTCAAATAGCCACCCTTTGCCTTGATGACAGCTTTGCACACTCTTGGGATTCTCTTGGGAAACATGGATCACCACAGATAACACTGCTACTCCTACTGCTCTCTCTTCGTCCGCCCACGTGTTCTCGCACACCCCGAGCTTCTGGTCAGCGGGGTGGTGGCACCGGGATCCTCATCTCTCTCAAGTGGTCATTCTCTCTTTCTCCCCTTACCCATCTGTCTATCGCCTCCTTTGAATTTCATGCTGTCACAGTTACCAGCCCTTTCAAGCTTAACATCCTTATCATTTATCGCCCTCCAGGTCCCCTCGGAGAGTTCATCAATGAGCTTGATGTCTTGATAAGCTCCTTTCCTGAGGACGGCTCACCTCTCACAGTTCTGGGCGACTTTAACCTCCCCACGTCTACCTTTGACTCATTCCTCTCTGCCTCCTTCTTTCCACTCCTTTCCTCTTTTGACCTCACCCTCTCACCTTCCCCCCTACTCACAAGGCAGGCAATACGCTCGACCTCATCTTTACTAGATGCTGTTCTTCCACTAACCTCATTGCAACTCCCCTCCAAGTCTCCGACCACTACCTTGTATCCTTTTCCCTCTCGCTCTCATCCAACACTTCCCACACTGCCCCTACTCGGATGGTATCGCGCCGTCCCAACCTTCGCTCTCTCTCCCCCGCTACTCTCTCCTCTTCCATCCTATCATCTCTTCCCTCTGCTCAAACCTTCTCCAACCTATCTCCTGATTCTGCCTCCTCAACCCTCCTCTCCTCCCTTTCTGCATCCTTTGACTCTCTATGTCCCCTATCTTCCAGGCCGGCTCGGTCCTCCCCTCCCCGCTCCGTGGCTCGACGACTCATTGCGAGCTCACAGAACAGGGCTCCGGGCAGCCGAGCGGAAATGGAGGAAAACTCGCCTCCCTGCGGACCTGGCATCCTTTCGCTCCCTCCTCTCTACATTTTCCTCCTCTGTCTCTGCTGCTAAAGCCACTTTCTACCACTCTAAATTCCAAGCATCTGCCTCTAACCCTAGGAAGCTCTTTGCCACCTTCTCCTCCCTCCTGAATCCTCCCCCCTCCATCCTCTCTGCAGATGACTTCGTCAACCATTTTGAAAAGAAGGTCGACGACATCCGATCCTCGTTTGCTAAGTCAAACGACACCGCTAGTTCTGCTCACACTGCCCTACCCGGTGCTCTGACCTCTTTCTCCCCTCTCTCTCCAGATGAAATCTCGCGTCTTGTGACGGCCGGCCGCCCAACAACCTGCCCGCTCGACCCTATCCCCTCCTCTCTTCTCCAGACCATTTCCGGAGACCTTCTCCCTTACCTCACCTCGCTCATCAACTCATCCCTGATCGCTGGCTACGTCCCTTCCGTCTTCAAGAGAGCGAGAGTTGCACCCCTTCTGAAAAAACCTACACTCGATCCCTCCGATGTCAACAACTACAGACCAGTATCCCTTCTTTCTTTTCTCTCCAAAACTCTTGAACGTGCCGTCCTTGGCCAGCTCTCCCGCTATCTCTCTCAGAATGACCTTCTTGATCCAAATCAGTCAGGTTTCAAGACTAGTCATTCAACTGAGACTGCTCTTCTCTGTATCACGGAGGCGCTCCGCACCGCTAAAGCTAACTCTCTCTCCTCTGCTCTCATCCTTCTAGACCTATCGGCTGCCTTCGATACTGTGAACCATCAGATCCTCCTCTCCACCCTCTCCGAGTTGGGCATCTCCGGCGCGGCCCACGCTTGGATTGCGTCCTACCTGACAGGTCGCTCCTACCAGGTGGCGTGGCGAGAATCTGTCTCCTCACCACGCGCTCTCACCACTGGTGTCCCCCAGGGCTCTGTTCTAGGCCCTCTCCTATTCTCGCTATACACCAAGTCACTTGGCTCTGTCATAACCTCACATGGTCTCTCCTATCATTGCTATGCAGACGACACACAATTAATCTTCTCCTTTCCTCCTTCTGATGACCAGGTAGTGAATCGCATCTCTGCATGTCTGGCAGACATATCAGTGTGGATGACGGATCACCACCTCAAGCTGAACCTCGTCAAGACGGGCTGCTCTTCCTCCCGGGGAAGGATTGCCCGTTCCATGATCTCGCCATCACGGTTGACAACTCCATTGTGTCCTCCTCCCAGAGCGCTAAGAACCTTGGCGTGATCCTGGACAACACCCTGTCGTTCTCAACTAACATCAAGGCGGTAGCCCGTTCCTGTAGGTTCATGCTCTACAACATCCATGCAGAGTACGACCCTGCCTCACACAGGAAGCGGCGCAGGTCCTAATCCAGGCACTTGTCATCTCCCGTCTGGATTACTGCAACTCGCTGTTGGCTGGGCTCCCTGCCTGTGCCATTAAACCCCTACAACTCATCCAGAACGCCGCAGCCCGTCTGGTGTTCAACCTTCCCAAGTTCTCTCACGTCACCCCGCTCCTCCGCTCTCTCCACTGGCTTCCAGTTGAAGCTCGCATCCGCTACAAGACCATGGTGCTTGCCTACGGGCTGTGAGGGGAACGGCACCTCAGTACCTCCAGGCTCTGATCAGTCCCTACACCCAATCAAGGGCACTGCGTTCATCCACCTCTGGCCTGCTCGCCTCCCTACCACTGAGGAAGTACAGTTCCCGCTCAGCCCAGTCAAAACTGTTCGCTGCTCTGGCTCCCCAATGGTGGAACACACTCCCTCACGACGCCAGGACAGCGGAGTCAATCACCACCTTCCGGAGACACCTGAAACCCCACCTCTTTAAGGAATACCTAGGATAGGATAAAGTAATCCCCCCTTAAAATATTTAGATGCACTATTGTAAAGTGGCTGTTCCACTGGATGTCATAAGGTGAATGCACCAATTTGTAAGTCGCTCTGGATAAGAGCGTCTGCTAAATGACTTAAATGTAAATGTAAATGTAATTCTCTCAACCAGCTTCATGATCTAATCACCTGGAATGCATTTCAATTAACAGGTGTGCCTTCTTAAAAGTTAATTAATGCGTTTGAGCCAATCAGTTGTGTTGTGACAAGGTAGGGGTGGTATACAGTAGATAGCCCTATTTGGTAACAGACCAAGTCCATATTATGGCAAGAACAGCTTAAATAAGCAAAGATAAACAACAGTCCATCATTACTTTAAGACATGAAGATCAATCAATATGGAAAAGTTTTAAGTGCAGTCGCAAAAACCATAAAGCGCTATGATGAAACTGGCTCTCATGAAGACCGCCATAGGAATGGAAGACCCAGAGTTACCTCTGCTGCAGAGGATAAGTTCATTACCAGCCTCAGAAATTGCAGCTCAAATAAATGCTTCAATGAGTTCAAGTAACAGACACATCTCAACATCAACTGTTTAGAGGAGACTGTGTGAATCAGGCCTTCATGGTCGATTTTGCTGCAAAGAAACCACTACTAAAGACACAAATAAGAACAGACTTGCTTGGGCCAAGACACACAAGCAATGGACATTAGACCGGTGGTAATATGTCCTTTGGTCTGGAGTGTCACACACTAATCTGTTTCACCTGTCTTTGTGCCTGTCTCCACCACTCACCAGGTGTCTCCCATCTCCCCTCATTATCCCCTGTGTATTTACAGTTGAATTTAGAATTTTACATACACCTTAGCCAAATAAATTTAAACTCATTTTTTTCACAATTCCTGACATTTAATCCTAGTAAAAATTCCCTGTCTAGGTCAGTTAGGATCACCACTTTATTTTAAGAATGTGAAATATCAGAATAATAGTAGGGAGAATGAGTTATTTCAGCTTTTATTTCTTTCATCACATTCCCAGTGGGTCAGAATTTTACATGCACTCAATTAGTATTTGGTAGCATTGCCTTTAAAATTGTTTAACTTGGGTCAAACATTTCGGATAGCCTTCCACAGGCTTCCCACAATAAGTTGGGTGAATTTCGGCCCATTCCTCCTGACAGAGCTGGGGTAACTGAGTCAGGTTTATTGACCTCCTTGCTCGCACACACTTTTTCAGTTCTGCCCACAAATGTTCTATGGGATTGAGGTCAGGGCTTTGTGATGGCCACTCCAATACCTTGACTTTGTTTTCCTTAAGCCATTTTGCCACACCTTTGGAAGCATGCTTGGGGTCAATGTCCATTTGGAAGACCCATTTGCGACCAAGCTTTAACTTCCTGACTGATGTCTTGAGATGTTGCATCAATATATCCATATAATTTTCCTTCCTCATGATGCCATCTATTTGGTGAAGTGCACCAGTCCCTCCTGCAGCAACGCACCCCCACAACATGATGCTGCCAGCCCCGTGCTTCACGGTTGGGATGGTGTTCTTCGGCTTGCAAGCCTCCCCCTTTTTCCTCCAAACATAACGATGGTCATTATGGCCAAACAGTTCTATTTTCGTTTCATCAGACCAGAAGACATTTCTCCAAAAGGTTCAGTCTTTTTCCCCATGTGCAGTTGCAAACCGTAGTCTGTTTTTTTCAGGTTAACCTTTTCAGGTTATGTCGATATAGGACTTGTTTTACTGTGGATATAGATACTTTTGTACCTGTTTCCTCCAGCATCTTCACAAGGTCTGGGGTCTGTTCTGGGGTGGATTTGCACTTTTCGCACCAAAGTATGTTAATCTCTAGGAGACAGAAAGCATGTCCTTCCTGAGATAAGGGTATGAATACTTATGTCAATGTGATATTTCAGTTTTTTTTATGTTCAATACATTTGCAATCCTGTTTTAGCTTTGCTATTATGGGGTATTTTGTATAGTTTGTTGAGGGGGTAAAACTATTTAATCAATTTTAGAATAAGGCTGTAATATAGAAAAATGTAGAAAAGGTCAAGGGGTCTGAATACTTTCCGAATGCACTGTATAACTGTTTGGTTTGGTTCTGTCCTCTATAGTGCTGTCCGGTTATAACATGATGTTGTGTCCCATCCCTGTACTCTAGATAGTCACCACCACACACACATATATTTTCTTCACTACATTCCTAAAGAAAATAATGTACTTTTTACTCCATACATTTTCCCTGACAACCACAAGTACTCTTTTGAATGGCTAGCAGGACAGGAAAATTGTCAAATTCATGCACTTATCAAGAGAACATCCCTGGTCATCCCTACTGCATCTGTCCTGGTGGACTCACTAAACACAAATGCTTTGTTTGTAAATGATGTCTGTGTTGGTGTGTGCCCCTTGATATCTTTAAAAAAAATACAAATAAAAATAAGAAAATGGTGCTGTCTGGTTTGCTTAATATAAGCACTTTGAAATGATTTATACTTTTACTTTTCATTTTATATTTGAGCAATTATACTTAAGTATCAAAATAAATGTATGTAAAACCAAATACTTTTAGACTTTTACTCAAGTAGTGTTTTACTGGGTGACTTTTACTTGAGTAATTTCCTGTTAAGGTATCTTTACTTTTACTCAAGTATGACAATTGGGTACTTTTTCCACCACTGTGATTTTGGTGATCCGAATAACTTGGAATCTTAATGTTGTGGTTATTTCAATACATGCACAACACTCAGACATTCGTGTCACTGTCGACAACAAAAAGTCCTCAGAAACATGCGTCTTCTCCCTTCTGACGACAATAACACTCTGACCTGAGTGGGCGGGTGCAGTAGCTAGATGCGCATTTCCAAGCACTCTGATTGGTTGGGCATGGCAGGGCTTTGATGGGTGAGGAAAAACCTAGGTAGGCTGAGCAGCCGAAGATACGGGACTGAAGGGAAACTGAAGGGACTGTGAGGGGAAGTTAGATAGAGAGGAAAGGAGCAGGACAGCCTTTTTTACACCAACTTTTCCCATTATGTAGGATACATCCAACTTATGCACCATACAAAACGCACTGCAATTTCCTCTGCAAAGCAATGACGCACTGGAAGGACTATATGTAAGCAGCAAAGAAGAGCTTATTGCTTGTGGTCTACTCTCTCTGTGTGTGGGTGTGTGTGGGTGTGTGTGTCTTCAAGGTATCTCTGTGGTCATCATTGTATCTGTGAGTCTGGGTGGGTTGGTGTTTGCTGTCATCCTGGTCATTGTCTACAGTTGTAAACGCAACAAACAGAAAGGTTCGTTTTTTTTTAACACACACACACATACTCCAGTGGAAGCTGCTGAGGGGAGGACGGCTCATAATAATGGCCAGAATAGTCCGAATAGTCAATAGAATTGATCAAACACATGGTTTTGATATGTTTGATACCCTACCATTCCAGACATTACACACAAACACACACACAGAGCAGACCACATCCAATCAGCTCCTCTGGTCTGCTTCAAGTCCTTCCAGTGTAACTCCTCAACACAAAGGATGAGCGCAGATGCAGGGTATAATGGAAAGGTCAGTGTGTGTGTGTGTGTGTGTGTGTGAGTGAGTGTATGTGTGTTTACGTAAGTGTGTGTCAAACAATTCGTTCCTCCCCTTCACGACGTCCTCCTCTTTTTTCCTCTTCCTCTCCCTACTCCTCTTTCTCTCACACTCCCTCTGTCGTCGTCCTCACTCTCCTCTCCCTCCTCCTCTTCATCCTAGTCTCTCCTCCTCCTCCTCCTCTCCAGGGTGGTCATGGTATTGTTGACTCTGAAGATATAAAGGAGCGCTGCCTTCAGCCAGACTCAGGTCCGGCGAGCACCATCTACGCCTCTGACTCTCTCCACTACGCCAGTGTCAACTTCCAGAAGAACCCCGTCTGCCCCACCGAAGCCACCGCCGCCATCGCTAAAGAGGACACTTCTTTTGCTGACTACGCCACTGTGAACTTTGGTCAAAGCCCCGCCTAATCTATAGTCAATCATCCAAACAGTGCTTCGGAGGCTGTACTTCACAGTCAACAAAACCTGAGACACATGAGTCACTGGCGACCATTCACAAAGGATATAGGCCTACACATACTGGCAACCAATCACAAGGGGCGTGTTTTAAACTCTGTGCCACTCGATGTCTTTCAAATAAGAGGACATTTTGTAAATAATTACAAAATGATTACAAAATGTCCTCTTATTTGAAAGACATAGAGTGATAGAAAAGGACACTATCCCCTCAAGGGTTACAACGTGCGTTTACACTTCTTTAAGTAGCTTTTCCTCACTGGAGAAAAGACAGAGACATTCTGTGCATCAGAGGGGTAAAGACTAGGGCACTATGCAGTCATGTAGGGAAGACCTACAGCTGCATCATCTGCTTCATTGTCCTTACAGTCAGATGTGTTGCTGACTTCTCTTCCATATGTCTTTTCACCCCGTTATGTTTGGGACACTTAATTAGCATTTTAAGTCAGTAAACTCAGTAACTGTCTCATCTGGCTCCAGAGTTGCGTAGTGGTCTAAGACACTGGATCTCATTGCAAGAGTTGTCACTGCAGTACCAGGTTTGAATCCAGGCTGCATCACATCCGGCTATGACTGGGAGTCCCATAGGGCAGCGCGCAATTGGCCTAGCGCCATCCGTGTTCGGTAGCCGTTATTGGGTAACGGGTAGCCGTTATTGTAAATAAGAATTTGTTCTAAACTAATTTGCCTAGTTAAATAAAGGTTCAATTTAAAACATATATACACTGCTCAAAAAAATAAAGGAAACACTAAAATAACACATCCTAGATCTGAATGAATGAAATATTCTTATTAAATACTTTTTTCTTTACATAGTTGAATGTGCTGACAACAAAATCACACAAAAATTATCAATGGAAATCAAATTTATCAACCCATGGAGGTCTGGATTTGGAGTCACACTCAAAATTAAAGTGGAAAACCACACTACAGGCTGATTCAACTTTGATGCAATGTCCTTAAAACAAGTCAAAATGAGGCTCAGTAGTGTGTGTGGCCTCCACGTGCCTGTATGACCTCCCTACAACGCCTGGGCATTCTCCTGATGAGGTGGCGGATGGTCTCCTGAGGATCTCCTCCCAGACCTGGACTAAAGCATCCGCCAACTCCTGGACAGTCTGTGGTGCAACGTGGCGTTGGTGGATGGAGTGAGACATGAGGTCCCAGATGTGCTCAATTGGATTCAGGTCTGGGGAACGGGCGGGCCAGTCCATAGCATCAATGCCTTCCTCTTGCAGGAACTGCTGACACACTCCAGCCACATGAGGTCTAGCATTGTCTTGCATTAGGAGGAACCCAGGGCCAACCGCACCAGCATGTGGTCTCACAAGGGGTCTGAGGATCTCATCTCGGTACCTAATGGCAGTCAGGCTACCTCTGGCGAGCACATGGAAGGCTGTGCGGCCCCCCCAACGAAATGCCACCCCACACCATGACTGACCCACCACCAAACCGGTCATGCTGGAGGATGTTGCAGGCAGCAGAACGTTCTCCACGGCGTCTCCAGACTCTGTCAGGTCTGTCATATGTGCTCAGTGTGAACCTGCTTTCATCTGTGAAGAGCACAGGGCGCCAGTGGCGAATTTACCAATCTTGGTGTTCTCTGGCAAATGCCAAACGTCCTGCACAATGTGTTGGGCTGTAAGCACAACCCCCACCTGTGGACGTCGGGCCCTCATTACACCCTCATGGAGTCTGTTTCTGACCGTTTGAGCAGACACATGCACATTTGTGGCCTGATGGAGGTCATTTTGCAGGGCTTTGGCAGTGCTCGTCCTGCTCCTCCTTGCACAAAGGCGGAGGTAGCGGTCCTGCTGCTGGGCTGTTGCCCTCCTATGGCCTCCTCCATGTCTCCTGATGTACTGGCCTGTCTCCTGGTAGCGCCTCCATGCTCTGGACACTACGCTGACAGACACAGCAAACCTTCTTGCCACAGCTCGCATTGATGTGCCATCCTGGATGAGCTGCACTACCTGAGCCACTTGTGTGGGTTGTAGACTCCGTCTCATGCTACCACTAGAGTGAAAGCACCACCAGCATTCAAAAGTGACCAAAACATCAGCCAGGAAGCATAGGAACTGAGAAGTGGTCTGTGGTCACCACTGCAGAACCACTCCTTTATTGGGGGTGTCTTGCTAATTGCCTATAATTTCCACCTGTTGTCTATTCCATTTGCACAACAGCATGTGATATTTATTGTCATTCAGTGTTGCTTCCTAAGTGGGCAGTTTGATTTCACAGAAGTGTGATTGACTTGGAGTTACATTGTGTTGTTTAAGTATTCCCTTTATTTTTTTGAGCAGTGTATATATAAAATAAAAAAGAATGTGTGTCCTCCTTTTTCATTATTGTTGACCCAATGTGCTCTAGTTCTGTTTGTACCCATAGAGTCATGCTGTTTCGAAACATCCACCTCTGGAACAGACAAAGGTACATCATGTACAGTATATGGACTTAGCATTCATACTCCTGTCCTGCCAAATGCCTATCTGGTAACAATATCTGACTAATATCTGGAACAACCACAATAACATCCACACACACACACACACACAAACTGGAGCTACTGTGGTGGTTTCATAGTGTCTGTGACTTCCTCTATCTTCCTTGTTGTGTTCATCTGAGTCAGACACAGATAGACTGAACTTGACACATCTCCTCTCTTCTCTAATGTTGTTTGCACTCATAGAGTCTCTTCTCTAATGTTGTTTGCACTCATAGAGTCTCTTCTCTAATGTTGTTTGCACTCATAGAGTCTCTTCTCTAATGTTGTTTGCACTCATAGAGTCAGGATGTTTGAAAACATCCACCTCTGTAACAGAGAAAGATACATATATGGACATAGCATTCATAGTCCTTTGCTGTCGTATGTCTAATATCTGGTAACAATGACAAGAACATCCGGAAACAAACTATTCTGTACTGTTAGTAGCCTAAGAGGAGCTATGGTTACTTAATAAATATGCACGTTTCTCATCATTCAAATTAGAGACATTTGTTAGAAAATGTTCCACTATTCCACTTTTAGACACCAACTGGATGTCAAAATGTACTTTCTATAACCTACAGTATCTAGAATATCTCAAAACTAACTGAAAACAAGAGGAACAGAATTCAGTGTAATTTATAACTGTAATCTGATCGTCCCTATGCCCTCACTCCTATGAGGTAGCCGTCCTTTTAATCTGATGAGATTGTGTTATGTAACACCTACACTGCCCTACAAAGCAAAAGAGTAGTAACTGTTCATAAAGTGAAACTGAGAAAAATGACTTCAAAGTTATTTTATTGTCCAGACAAATGAATTGTAGGCAGATCATGGGAGATATGGTTATCTCTTGTCTTACTATGAGGTAATTTTTTATTCATATTGGCCCTGACCTCTGACATGACCTTTGTCCCTGGACGGCAGTTACTGCCTTCTTGCTTGGTACACCCACTGGAATACATTTCCATGACGATTGTTTTTGACACAAACTTGTGTTAATATGTTCATTTGCATGCGGCTGTAAGTGTCATATAGTTTGACACTTGTATCAGCGAAGAACAATAACTAATACCAAGGTCAACCGTAGACACTGCAGCACAAAGCTCAGTGACATCATGGTAAAAGGCAGTAACTGACGTGTGATGGCAGTTACTGCCTTTTTCCTTGGTTTCACCTTAACTTAACACCTTAAACATGACCCCCCCCCCCCATTTTCTCCATACCACAACACAATGGAGGCGGGATATTTGTCCAAATGATAAAGCATGTATTCAATGTATGAAAAAAAGTAAATAATTTTTGGGGGGACCAAATGCTGTTCCTGCTCTTTTGCTTGGCAGGGCAGTACAGGTTGTTGCAGTTGCACGCCTTGAAGCTCCTCCCCTAACGGAACCAGCTACCACCAGCCAATCACATCAACACTACTGAAAATCTTAGTAGGCTAGCTACGCATTTAAAAGACAACATAAGGACGGTCTACTCATAGCCACAAATCCAGAGGCTACGCACTTAGCGATGGACGTTTGGATGATAAGCGCTCTGCCCTTCATCATTCTACTTGTTTGATATTGGAAAGGAGAACACGAGCGAGTCCTTTCTATTGATATATAATCTATTATAATTGGTTTACGTCTTGGAGGTTATTTTAGACTACAGTACATCATTTCCAAAGCCTGTCCTCGCATAGTGCAAAGATGCTACTTCCACTTACATTCATTCTGTTTTTCAATTTAAGTTGGGGTCTTCCAATTGGTATGTTTTTCCATTGCTTATTTTTTTCATTCCCATTGCCATGTACAATTTGTTCATTTTACGCACAACACAGCTACTAATAACAAACAGAATTAGATTTGTTGATGTGTTTTGTTGCAGACACGGTCATTCTGTTCCAGCGGTCGGGAGTGGTCGGCGAGATGGAGACCGTGGAGCAGGTCTTGGTCAACGGGGCACCTCCCTCCAGCGGCGGGAAATACGTCAGTGGCATTCTCCGTGCTGTATTGATGGGCAACTACGAGTCTTTTCAGCAGGCGTTCGAGATCGAAGAAAATGTCACCAACACCATGACAAGTAGGCCTAATGCATGCCTGAACCTTACTGCAACACACTAATAAGTACACAAACACACAGTTGCCACCGTAAAATGTGTTCTATATTTGATATTCTGTGGATATTCTTGATTAAAAAAAAATATGAACAAATATGAACTAACAAAAGAGGAATAGTCACATGCAAACAAGCATACATACAAACTATGTACATTGCCAGGAATCCTAAACAAACAAATCGTATTCATTAATAATACCACAAGTTTGAATTGCCTTTTTGTTTTTCATTTTAGTTCAAGTTAATTTATAAAGTGAAAAAAGTTAGGTTTTGAATTAGACCATTTGCATTTGTGAATATGACATTTACCTAGTATTATTAGCAGTTATATTCAATATACTACATATTTATCTATGTCAGAATTTCTGAAATAAATCATTATATCAAAACCATTAAATACCACAACCGGCCTATTTTTTTCTTAACAAATTTTTTATGTCAATTCCAAAAATTAGACTATAAATACAGGCAAAAAACAAATGCAAAATGGTCTCCTTCTCCATTCCACAGAAATTGCATTTAAAGTAAATATTCAGCTTGAATCTTCCCATAACATGTTTCACAGGATAAATACTATGTAACATTTTAAATGAAACATCCTTTACCTTGTTACAATATTTGTTAGCAATTTCCCCATTGTATATCACCATAGATATCTGACCAAAATAATCTTGCTGAGGGAATTGTAGTATCACAAACAATATTCCTAATCTGTTTATTACTACATTTATCTTTGATGTTAATATTGCCAATTAATATATTTATGTAAATCTATGTTACTTACATCAACCTCAGAGGAATTTAAAAGAAATACAACCCCCAATTTTACAGAGCTAGTACAACCACTATATAAAGTTTGGACTGCTTTAAAAAAAAGTAACCAAACCCCCCCCCAAAAAAACATATTGCTTTGAACATAAACTCATGTTCTACAGTGTCAAAAGCTTGATAAAAATCAACAAATATAAGAAAACTATCATCAATGATGAGGTCATTATAGTCAATCATATCTAAGATCAACCTGATGTTATTACTAATGTGTCGACCATGCATAAAACTACATTGTTCTTCATCAATTATATGATGCAAGCCTTGTTTCAACCTCTTAGCAAATACAAGGGCAAATCATTTCTCATTATTCAACAGGCTAATGGGTCTACCGTTGTCTATATAAAGACTATCCTTATTAGTTTTGGGAATCAAAGTAATTACACCTTGCTTTAACGAAGCCGGTAACTCCCCTTTTTCTATTGATTCTTGGAACATAGCCAGAATGAAAGGAATCAATTTATCATTGAATGCTTTAAACTATTTAAAAATAAATAAAAAGCTGATTAAACCATAATTTCCAGGGGACCTATTGTTCTTAAGACTGTATTTGGATTAAAAGCCTTAAATCAATTTCAGATAACTCATCACAAAAATCCCTGAAATCATGATCTAACATCTTCGCAATGTTTGGTATATTGTCTTAAGAAAAGATCCATATTGGAAGTTGCCAGTGCTGATGTATACCGATTCTGATAAAACTGGGCGAAACATGCTGAGTGATTTCTTTTGGATTTTCATTGGGAGTATTATTAATCATTAATTTACATATGGACGTCTTTTCGCCTGCCCTTCTTTCTAAATTAAAGAAATATTTTTTAACTTTCTCTCCCTATTCCATCCATTTTTGTCTTTATCTTACAAACACTCCCCGGGCCTTCTCCTCGTAGATACAGTCTAACTGCATTTGCAATGATGATAGCTCCAGTAATTCCTGATTAGGTAGTTAAGTTTTATTTTAGTATAATCCATTATTCCCTTTAAGATGTCATTCTTTCTCTCTCTTGGCACGAGCAATTTCTTTCCCCATTGAAATAGCCAAATGCCTTAAATCAAATTTCATTATCTCCCAGTAACTTCCAAATGTATTCATAACACAGGCACAATTCTAGTATTTATCAATAATTCCTGTTACTTCCTTCTTAAATACTTAATTCTCTAGTAAAGTCTTGTTCATTTCCCAGTAACTTTTACTGTTTTGTTGTTGACAAATCATGCATATTTATCTTTATTGAGATCCCTTTGTGGTCTGTTAGTCTCGATTGAACCATCGATTTTATCAACCTGTACAGCCATATCTTCAGATATCAGCCAGAAATCAATACAGGATTGTATAGATAAATATTTGGTACTCCATGTAAACATAATCTTATCTGGGTTTCTTATGTCTCCAAATATCTGGGACACCTAACCTTAGACATATATATTCCTTATCTCACAAACAGAATTGCTATCCTTAGGCCATCTATCTAGATTATCATGTAATACTTTATTAAAATCTCCACCCGAATGGAAATGTAAATAAAATAAATAAATACAAAATAAAATAGTTACTTGACTTGTTATTGGAAGCATAATTATTTACAACAATGAATTGAATGTGGTTGACATCTACCAATCGTATAATCCATCTCCCTGTATTATCTGCCTTATGACTCAATATATGACCCTTAAAGTTGCCTTTTAAAATATACGCAGGTTGTTCATCATTAAATAGTCATTTTCCTTTGCGCTTTTCCATGTCCTATCCCTCGTTGTCCTGGAGATGAATCTCATGAACACTGGTCGTGGTGGCTGATTGTTTTCCCTATCTCTCAGCCTACCTAGGCGGTGCACTACATCCAGAGAACCTGCAACATGTCGCTCTTCCTCTGGGTGGTGTTATTTTTTACCAAATCCACCTGCGCTCTCTTTGATTTTTAGCTGTGAGGCTGCGGACGAAGTTCTCCTGTAGCTTGCTCATTGATGGTTCACTTCTCAGCTTCTTTGGAAGTTGCTCCTTGGTTGGGGTATTCGGGTATGAATCACATTCGCCCCCTATTTTTTTACACTGCAAGCATATGAGTGAGTTTCAACAATGCCTCTCTTTTCTCCCTGGCAGTTTCAACATCCATTATCTCAGCAACAGTTTGGTCATGTCCTGATTCCACGCTACGAGCTATGAAGACGTTAGCAGGCTAACTGAACTACACACGCTGAAACTTTTCGATGGCTAGCTTGTTCGTTGGAAATCGTCAAATATAATTCAATGGTTTGATCAATTACAAAATATTCTGAAATTCTCGCGTCAATATTGAATCAACTAACTATGACAATTATATATTCTGAATCGAGGGAGGATGGACATATACACATCTTTTTTGTTGTTGTTGGGGTGTAAGAGCTATTGAAGATTGAAAGGAAGAAATATCTCAATTAAAAATAAATAGATCAACAGTGGATTTTTGTCCGTCCTCCCCTGACTCAGAATATGTCATTGTTATAGTCATGTAAGAGCGATTTGAAATCCTAAATCTATTTTTAAGTGTGGATTGTTCTCCATCCACCCCTGATTTTAAGAAAATACCATCTTCATAGTCATGGCTTGCTTGGTTCAATAGCTATTGACGAGGTTACTAAATATTCACTGAATATCCAGTATAAAACAAAATGTACCTCTGTACAGGTGCCTTGCTCAAGGGCACAATAGCAGTTACCTGAGATAGGGCAGGACAAATCTACCTCCTTGACTGACAAGGAATACAATCAGATATATATTCTGTATAAAGGATACATTCATCCTTAACCATTCCTTTTCCTTCAATGACCAGAAAATCCTACTTACCAGTACCTGCGTGTGCGTGAATGCAAACTGAATGGATTTCGAGTGGTGCATTCGACCGACCAGCTCCTTGTCAACGGGAATGACTTCCTGACTTTGGACCAATCCACAGACACCTGGACAGCTGAGGTACCACAGGCCCTCTCACTCAAACAGCTTTGGGACTGGGACACTGAGTTCACGAGGAGGGAGAAGATGCAACTCCATGAGATCTGTACCGAACTGATGAAGGAGCTCAGACAATCCGAGCCCACCACCAATAGAGGTAAGTGTACGGGAGGAGGCCTACTTGGTGCCACTGCTTTAGTGTACACTGAAAGAGCATTGTATAGATTAGAAAGCAAGTGTGTATGCATGCGTGCATCTGTTTTATGTACAGCGTGTGTGTATGTCAAGCTTGTGTTGGGTTTAATAAAAGGACACTGTCAGACTACACGCCACAAGATCAACAGAATGTTCCCATTCTTTGGTCACTTGTTTTAACTAGTTATGAAGTACAGTAGGTCATGCAGGTGAATCCAGTGAATTCCTGTTGTATGTTTCAACAGGAACGTCCCTGCTGACTGTCCTGGCTCCACTGTTTGCATGCCTGACCTTTGTTGTCATGGTTATTGCAAGCTTCCTCATCTCTAAACAACAAGGTGAGTGACATTATAAAGCATATTTTGTATGCACCAGTACTGTATGTCGAATACATTTTCCCCCTCTTGGATATTAAACTTCATCCTGTTCTAAACTCAGCAAAAAAAAGAAACGGCCCTTTTTCAGGACCCTTTCTTTTAAAGATAATTTGTAAACATCCAAATAACTTCACAGATCTTCATTGTAAACGGTTTAAACACTGTTTCCCATGCTTGTTCAATGAACCATAAACAATTAATGAACATTCACCTGTGGAACGGTCGTTAAGACACTAACAGCTTACAGACGGTAGGCAATTAAGGTCACAGTTATGAAAACTTAGGACACTATAGAGGCCTTTCTACTTACTCTGAAAAACACCAAAATAAAGATGCCCAGGGCCCCTGCCAATCTGCGTGAATGTGCTTTAGGCATGCTGCAAAGAGGCATGAGGACTGCAGATGTGACCAGGGCAATAAATTGCAATGTCCGTACTGTGAGACGCCTAAGACAGCGCTACAGGGAGGCAGAACGGACAGCTGATCGTCCTCGCAGTGGCAGACCATGTGTAACAACACCTGCACAGGATCGGTACATCCGAACATCACACCTGCGGGACAGGTACAGGATGGCATCAACAACTGCCCGAGTTACTCCAGGAATGCACAATCCCTCAGACTGTCTGCAATAGGCTGAGAGAGGCTGGACTGAGGGCTTGTAGGCCTGTTGTAAGGCAGATCCTCACCAGACATCACCGGCAACAATGTTGCCTACTATGGGCACAAACCTACCGTAGCTGGACCAGACAGGACTAGCAAAAAGTGCTCTTCACTGACGAGTCACAGTTTTGTCTCACCAGGGGTGATTGTCGGATTCGTGTTTATCGTCGAAGGAATGAGCGTTACACCGAGGCCTGTACTCTGGAGCGGGATCGATTTGGTGGAGGGTCCGTCTTGGTCTGGGGCGGTGTGTCACAGCGTCATCGGACTGAGCTTGTTGTCATTGCAGGCAATCAACGCTGTGCGTTACAGGGAAGACATCCTCCTCCCTCATGTGGTACCCTTCCTGCAGGCTTACCCTGACAGGACCCTCCAGCATGACAATGCCACCAGCCATACTGCTCGTTCTGTGCATGATTTCCTGCAAGACAGGAATGTCAGTGTTCTGCCATGGCCAGCAAAGAGCCCGGATCTCAATCCCATTGCGCATGTCTGGGACCTGTTGGATTGACGGGTGAGGGCTAGGGCCATTCCCCCCAGAAATGTTAGGGAACTTGCAGGTGCCTTGGTGGAAGAGTGGGGTAACATCTCACAGGAACTGGCAAATCTGGTGCAGTCCATGAGGAGGAGATGCACGGCAGTACTTAATGCAGCTGGTGGCCACACCAGATACTGACTGTTACTTTTGATTTGGACCCTCTACCTTTTTTCAGGGACACGTTATTCCATTTATGTTAGTCACATGTCTGTGGAACTTGTTCAGTTTATGTCTCAGTAAATATTTGTATGGCCATATGTTAAGTTTGCTGAAAATAAACGCAGTTGACAGTGAGGGGACGTTTATTTTTTTGCTGAGTTTATGTCATACTGGTGGTTCTCTTGCTGCCCAGTCTGGGATATTTACTGAATGTCTTTCATGATCTCTATTTAAATGACACATTTAAATCAGTGTGTCAGCTATGTAGAACATTTACTGCATGCAATGACATCTTTAGAAGCTCTATATACAATTCTATATTTTCCTTTTGCGTCTTGATTTCTAATATATGCCATTTCTAATGTTATTGTGTAATTCTGAACGTTATATTCCCAATGACCATATGTAGCTAGTCTACAACAGAGCCAACAGAATGTTTTGTTTCTCTTTCTTCAGATCCCAGAGTTTCCAGACACTCTGGAGGTAAAATATTTTTACTTCCATCTCATTGTCCCCCATCGGTTTCTTGGTTAACAGGAGTATAGAACATTCAATATTAACAGATGGTTCAGTATGTTGACTGGGAACTGCTGTCTCCTAAACCACACCTTGTAAACAGGACTGGGCACATTGTCCTTATCTTCTGATGCTACTGGCTTTCTGTGTGCTTCTCTCAGTGGTGTGTATGTTTGTCTTTCACATGTAGTTCCCTTTTTGTCAAATGTGTGACTCCTAGGGCCAAGGGTAGTATTCAGGATCACAGGGTTTGGTGTCAATGCTTATGTTGCCTGTGATTTATATAGATTCCATGCTTCCTGGACATTCCTACATTTAGAAAGCTGCTGTTCAAACATGTTGAACAACATTGTGAACAGTTGTTTTGGTAAATACTGATTGTGTCCCAGTTGTAGGTCTGTCACTTGTGCCTTTAACACGAGTGATGTATATTTGCATGTACTCTATGTACATTGCACAACAGACTTAGTCTGATTGACACAAAACTCTAAGTCCTCCTGACTTCCAAGATGGCGTAGCAGTCAGACGTCTTTGTCTTGTCTCGTCCCATGTGTATATATATTTTTCTTCATGTTCTTTTTAATATTTTTCCTAAACCTCAACTTCAAAATACTCTCGTGAGGCACCCAATGTGGTGTGGATCTGTTTTTTGCCTCCCCTAAAGTATTTCTATTTACTCCCAAACTGGAATACCTCAACTGAAGCTAGCTAGCTAACTAGCTACCAGCTATCAGTCAGCTAACCACTGCTAGCGGTCATCAGCTAACCTTTAGCTCAGAAAGCTCTCGCCAGTTCGTACTACGCGTTTCAAACCAGAGCATATCAGACCTATTTTTCTCTCCATATCCCTGAATTCCTACCATAAACTCTGAACCTTTTCATCTGGATCATTACAGCTAGCTAACCGCAACCCGGTTTTACTACTCCTGGCTAATGTTTCCGTCCTGGAGCTAGCACCAACTAGCCTGGGGCTAGCCCATGCTAGACCCATCTCCCGGCTCACTCCTGGGCTACAATATCCGGACTCCTTCTACTGCCGGTACGGGGCACCGAACCCCACCTATCCTCAACGATTGGAATACCGACATAATCTGCCCGAGGATTTCAACTGGCTCCTCAGGCGCGATGTCCGCTGAAGGACCATTCTGCTAGGCCTGCTAGCTACCTAGAGCTACTTGGAACCCCCTGTCTGCTAACTGCTTGCTTGCTAACCTGGTCTGATAACTGATAGCTTGTTTAGCCCCGGCCTACTAACTGTTAGCGTGTTAGCATCGGCATGCTAACTGTCTGAGTCGCCGTGTCCCCAGTCAGCCCAACCACTCATTGGACCCATATGTTCACTTGGCTACGCATGCCTCTCTCTAATATCAATATGCCTCGTTCATTACTGTCCTGGTTAGTGATTACTGTCTTATTTCACTGTAGAGCCTCTAGCCCTGCTCAATATGCCTTAACCAACCATGTTGTTCCACCTCCTACATATGCGATGACATCACCTGGTTTAACCTGTAGTGAGGCCCAGCCCGTGAACGGGACCGTTATCATCATCTGGCACTAATTAGCATAACGCAACGGACATAAATCTTCCTAGAAAATCTTCCTATTCATGAAAATCACAAGTGAAATATATTGGAACACAGCTTAGCCTTTTGTTAATCACCCTGTCATCTCAGATTTTCAAAATATGCTTTACAGCCAACGCTTGACAAGCATTTGTAAGTTTATCATAGCCTAGCATAGCATTATGCCTTGCTAGCAGCAGGCAAACTTGTCACGGAAATCAGAAAAGCAATCAAATTAAATCGTTTACCTTTGATGAACTTCGGATGTTTTCACTCACAAGATTCCCAGGTAGATAGCCAAAGTTCATTTTTCCCAAAATATTATTTTTGAAGGCTAAATTGCGCCGTTTGGCTGAGAAATTGACCGGAAATTGCGGTCACCACAACGCCGAAAAATAGTCCATATTAGCTCCATAATATCGACAGAAACATGGCAAACGTTTAGAATCCATCTTCAAGTTGTTTTTCTCATATCTATTCGATAATATATCCGTCGGGACAATTCCTTTTTCTCTAGGACCGATTGGAGTAATGGCTACCTCTGCACTTTACGTGAGAATCAATCTCGGAGCCACCATGTGACCACTTACGCAATGTGCCCCCATATACGGCTATTCTTCAACAGAAATGCGTAAAACTATGTCACAATGCTGTAGACACCTTGGGGAATACGTAGAAAGCGTAAGGTCGTTGATGGTAAATTCACAGCCATATAGGGAGTCATTGGAACGCAGCGCTTTCAAAACCTGGGACACTTCCGGATTGGATTTTTCTCAGGCTTTCGCCTGCAACATCAGTTCTGTTATACTCACAGACAATATCTTTACAGTTTTGGAAACGTTAGTGTTTTCTATCCAAAGCTGTCAATTATATGCATATTCTAGCATCTTTTCCTGACAAAATATCCCGTTTAAAACGGCCTAGCTTCACTCCCACTCCCCAGGTGCTCTCATTTGTTGACTTCTGTAACCGTAAAAGCTTTGGTTTCATGCATGTTAACATTAGAAGCCTACTCCCTAAGTTTATTTTACTCACTGCTTTAGCACACTCTGCCAACCCGGATGTCTTAGCCGTGTCTGAATCCTGGCTTAGGAAAACCACCAAAAACCCTGAAATCTCCATTGCGAACTATAACATTTTCCGCCACGATAGAACTGCCAAAGGGTGCTGTGTTGCAATCTACTGCAAAGATAGCCTGCAGAGTTCTGTATTACTATCCAAGTCTGTACCCAAACAATTCAAGCTTCTACTTCTAAAAATTCACCTTTCCAAAAAACAAGTCTCTCACTGTTGCCGCTTGCTATAGACCCCCCTGTGCCCCGAGCTGTGCCCTCGATACTCTTTGTGAATTGATTGCCCCACATCTATCTTCTGAGCTCGTGCTACTAGGTGACCTAAACTGGGACATGCTTAACACCTCGGCCATCCAACAATCCAAGCTTTGATGCCTTCAATCTCACAAAAATTATCAATGATCCTACCAGGTACAACTCCAAATCCGTAAACACGGGCACCCTCATAGATGTCATCCTAACTAACTCTCACTCCAAATACACCTCTGCTGTTTTCAATCAAGATCTCAGCGATCACTGCCTCATTGCCTGCATCCGTAATGGGTCTGCGGTCAAACGTCCATCCCTCATCACTGTCAAATGCTCCCTAAAACACTTCAGCAAGCAGGCCTTTCTAATGAACCTGGCCTGGATATCCTGAAATGACATTGACCTCATCCTGTCAGTAGATGATGCCTAGCTATTCTTTAAAAGTGCCTTCCTCACCATCTTAAATAAGCATGCCCCATTCAAAAAAATTTAGAACTGGGAATAGATATAGTCCTTGGTTCACTCCAGACCTGTCTGCCCTTGACCAGCACAAAAACATCCTGTGAAGTTCTGCATTAGCGTCAAATAGCCCCTGTGATATGCAACTTTTCAGGGAAGTTAGGAACAAATATACACAGGCAGTCAGAAATTTGCATCCTGTAGTACTAACTCAAAGTTATGGGACACTGTAAAGTCCATGGAGAATAAGAGCACCTCCTCCCAGCTGCCTACTGCTCTGAGGCTAGGAAACACTGTTACCACCGATAAATCCACTATAATTGAGAATTTCAATAATTATTTCTCTATGGCTGGCCATGCTTTCCACCTGGCTACCCCTACCCCGGTCAACTGCCCCGCACCCTCCACAGCAATCCTCCAAAGCCCCCACCATTTCTCCTTCACCCAAATCCAGATAACTGATGTTCTGAAAGAGCTGCAAAATCTGGACCCCTACAAATCAGCCAGGCTAGACAATCTGGACTCTCTCTTTCTAATATTATCTGCCGAAATTGTTGCAACCCCTGTTACTAGCCTGTTCAATCTCTTTTGTATCGTCTTAGATTCCCAAAGATTGGAATGCTGCCGCGGTCATCCCCCTCTTCAAAAGGCTTGACACTCTAGACCCTAACTGCTACAGACCTATATCTATCCTACCCTGTCTTTCTAAGGTCTTCGAAAGCCAAGTTAACAAACAGATTACCGACCATTTCGAATCCCACCGTACCTTCTCCGCTATGCAATCTGTTTTCAGAGCTGATCATGGGTGCACCTCAGCCACGCTCAAGGTTCTAAACGACATCATAACCGCCATCGATAAGAGACATTACTGTGCAGCCGTATTCATCGACCTGGCCAAGGCTTTCGACTCTGTCAATCACCACATTCTTATTGGCAGACGCGAAAGCCTTGGTTTCTCAAGTGATTGCCTCGCCTGGTTTACCGACTACTTCTCAGACAGAGTTCAGTGTGTCAAATCGGAGAGCCTGTTGTCCAGACCTCTGGCAGTCTCTATGGGGGTGCCACAGTGTTCAATCCTTGGGCCGACTCTCTTCTCTGTATACATCAATGATGTTGCTCTTGCTGCTGGTGATTCTCTGATACACCTCTACAAAGACGACAGCATTCTGTATACTTCTGGCCCCTCTTTGGACACTGTGTTAACGAACCTCCAGACAAGCTTCAATGCCATACAACTCTCCTTTCGTGGCCTCCAACTGCTCTTAAATGCAAGTAAAACTAAATGCATGCAATTCAACCGATCACTGCTCGCCCGTCCAGCATCACTACTCTGGACGGCTCTGACTTAGAATACGTGGACAACTACAAATACCTAGGTGTCTGGTTAAACTGTAAACTCTCCTTCCAGACTCACATTAAGCATCTCCAATCCAAAATTAAATCTAAAATCGGCTTCCTATATTGCAACAAAGCATCCTTCACTCATGCTGCCAAACACCCTCGTAAAACTGACCATCCTACCGATCCTCGACTTCGGTGATGCCATCTATAAAATAGCCTCCAACACTCTGCTCAACGAACTGGATGCAGTGTATCACAGTGCCATCCGTTTTGTCACCAAAGCCCCATACAATACCCACCATTGCGACCTGTATGCTCTCGTTGGTTGGCCCTCGCTTCATATCCGTACCCAAACCCACTGGCTCCAGGTCATTTATAAGTCTTTGCTAAGTAAAGCCCCACCTTATCTCAGCTCACTGGTCACCATAGCAGCACCCACTCGTAGCACGCGCTCCAGCAGGTATATCTCACTGGTCACCCCCAAAGCCAATTCCTCCTTTGGTCGTCTTTCCTTCCAGTTCTCTGCTGCCAATGACTGGAACGAACTGCAAAAATCTCTGAAGCTGGAGACTCATATCTCCCTCACTAACTTTAAGCGCCAGCTGTCAGAGCAGCTCACAGATCACCTGTACATAGCCCATCTGTAAACAGCCTATCTATCGACCTACCTCAATCCCCATACTGTATTTATTTATCTTGCTCCTTTGCACCCCAGTATCTCTACTTGCACATTCATCTTCTGCACATCTACCATTCCAGTGTTTTATTGCTATATTGTAATTACTTTGCCACTATGGCCTATTTATTGCCTTAACTCACCTCATTTGCACTCGCTGTATATAGACTTTTTGTTCTACTGTATTATTGGCCATGTTTTGTTGTATGTGTCGAATTGCTATGCTTTATTTTGGCCAGATCGCAGTTGCAAATGAGAATGTGTTCTCAACTAGCCTACCTGTGTCACATTCTGACCTTAGTTCCTTTGTTTTGTCTTTTGTTTTTACGGTGTTTGGTGTAGTGTCTGCTGAGGTAAACATCAGGAGTTAGCTGTGTGTGTGTATGTTTCAGGTGTGTTTTACATCTTCCTAAATTGTTTTCTTTTTCCTCCCTGCAGGTGTACTTGGCTCCATTGTCCACTACTATCAGAATGTCACAGAAACACAATCAGGAAAAGACTACCAGGCCCTCTAAAACTCAACCCACCTCCGCTCATCCACCTCGTTGACTGCTCTGTGAAGGGAGTAGTACACAGCGTTGTACGAGATCTTCAGTTTCTTGGCAATTTCTCACATGGAATAGCCTTCATTTCTCAGAACAAGAATAAAGTGAAAAGTTTCAGAAGAAAGGTCTTTGTTTCTGGCCATTTTGAGCCTGTAATTGAATTTAAAATGCTGACGCTCCAGATACTCAATCAGTCTAAAGAAGGCCAGTTCTATTGCATCTTTAATAAGCACAACCGTTTTCAGCTGTGCTAACATAATTGCAAAAGGGTTTTCTAATGATAAATTAGCCTTTTAAAATGATGAACTTTGATTAGCTAACACAACGTGCCACTGGAACACAGGAGTGATGGTTGCTGATAATGGTCCTCTGCGCCTATGCAGATATTCCATTAAAGAATAATCAATTTCCAGCTCCAATAGTAATTTACGACATTAAGAATGTCTACACTGCATTTCTGATCAATTTGATGTTATTTTAAGGGACAAAAGAAAAAGCAAATTTATAAAAACCAAGGATATTTCTTAAGTGGCCCCAAACTTTTGTACCCTTGTCCGTCCAACTCTCTGGTCCCCCTTTCTCCCTGGGCCTTCTTCCAACAGTCCCCATTCCTATAGACCCAGGAGGATTGTAGCCCACCAAATATTTATAATATGAAAGGAACTGTGACATTCCAATTTGTATAACTTACTGTTGTGTGTGTGACTTGAACTCTTGAAGTAGTTCCTAGTTAACCACAAGAAAATAATATGACAGTTTTATGCACTTTATAATTGTGTATTTCCTCACCTTTGTATTTCCTCACTTATCTACCGGTGCCTATGCCTTTCAGGCTTTGCTTTTCAGCCTATGTCAAAACAGACAGAGTAACATTCTGTGTGTTCACGCTCGATAGCTCAAAACTACTGTAACTGGGTCTCCCGGGTGGCGCAGTGGTTAAGGGCGCTGTACTGCAGCGCCAGCTGTGCCACCAGAGACTTTGGGTTCGCGCCCAGGCTCTGTCGTAACTGGGGTGACGCACAATTGGCCTAGCGTCGTCTGGGTTAGGGAGGGTTTGGCCGGTAGGGAAATCCTTGTCTCATAGCCCACCAGCGTCTCCTGTGGCGGGCTAGCCAGGTGCACAGTGTTTCCTCCGACACATTGGTGCGGCTGGCTTCCGGGTTGGATGGCGCTGTGTTAAGAAGCAGTGCGGCTTGGTTGGGTTGTGTATCGGAGGACGCATTACTTTCAACCTTCGTTGAGCCCGTACGGGAGTTGTAGCGATGAGACAAGATAGTACCTATTAAACAATTGGATACCAGGAATTTGGGGAGAAAAAGGGGTAAAATTCAAAAAACACAGAGCTGTCGGTTGCATTTAGTCAACAGCTATTTACCTTGTTAAAAAAAAAAACGATGTGAAAAGTTTTCAATTTGGTCCATCTGTTTTGAATAAATGTTATTTTGATCCAGTTACACATTCTGGGTGCAATACGGTAAAATAAATGTGTACAGTGACGAAATGTGTTCACTTTGTGCACTTTTGTGTATATAAAGCTACTGTATTATGATTTGAGGGGACAGAATTGTATGAATGATTTTTATCACTTGTTTATTTATCACTTTACTTTGTATGTTTGTCACTTTATTAAAGCTATTTAAATGCAACTTTTGTATTGCAGTATCTTTAAATGGAAAATTGACCTGGATGCCAAATATATGGATAGTACACCCCGATCAACTCAAAAGAACAAGAATTGCGACAAGCTCAGGAGGCTAGGTATTGGGGTAAGCCTATTTGAAATGCTGAGGTATCATTATTACTTGGCTAGAGGCATTCTACATAGCATCCCATTAATACCTTTTCTGATATAGAATGGATTTTAAAACATCCTTTTTTGTAACAGTGGAAGAGATCGCCAGGGCCTTAATGTTTGCATTGTTCCTCAGTCATGTCAGCAAGCTTTGTAGGTTGGCTTGCTTTGTGAAAATTGTGCAACTTCAATGGGTGAGATGGGGAAGGGTGAACTAGATGGTAACTTTACAAGTAAAGTTGCAGGGCTTGCTAAAGCTCTTAAATATTTTTTTTTTGTTGTAATGAAAAGTTTTTAAAAGTTGCACTATTGATTATTCCAATTATGAAATTCTTTTAAATTCCCATCGACAGTCAGAAGTTGTGGTCAGTTATGTGGTTCAATAGTTGTGTGGATATGGTCAAAAGTTTGTTTGGTCAGAAATTGTGTTTGTGGTCCCTAGATATCAGAAGTTGTGTGGTTGTGCTCAATAGTTGTGTGGTTGTGGTTAATAGATGTGGTAAGCAGTTGTGTGGTTGCGCTTAGAAGTTGTGTGGTTGTGGTCACTAGATGTGGTAAGAAGTTGTGTGGTTGCGGTTAGAAGTTATGTGGTTCTGTAGTTGTGGTCAATAGTTAAATGTGTGATCAGAAGTTGTGTGGTTGTGGAATGTAATTGGGTGGTTGTGGTCACTAGATATGGTAAGCAGTTGTGTGGTTGTGGTATGTAATTGTATGGTTGTGGATACTAGATGTGGTCAGAAGTTGTGAGGTTGAGGTCAAAAGTTGTGTGGTTGTAGTCACTTCTCTCTCATCATTTTGGCCCACGTGTCCTAGCAACGGTTCCGTTATGGAATCTCAATAACAACACAGAGCTGTTAGAAACGAGCAGGCGATGAGTTACTAAAATTGCTCTACCAAGAGATTAGTACACACGATTTCTAACCCGTTTTTAGGATTTGACAAGCAGAGAAGTGTAGGAAGATTTCATTCCAAAATATTTTTGTCTAATTGTTGGGTTAGTGGTAAAAACGGTAGTTGTCTGGAAAATAATAAATCTGCTAGCTTCTGACATAAATAACAGCAGCTAGAAAGAGACAGGCGATGGGTTACTAAAACGGCTCTAGTTACACATTGGCACGCATGACTCCGAATCCGAAACGGAGAAGTAAATGAAGATTTCATACCTTAGAAAATGTTAGTTGGAAGTGATGATGACACAATGGGGAGCCTTAGAATAGTGAGAAATAACATGTTAGCGTATTTGGGGAAAAAAATGCCGAAAAGTTTAATAACGTAAAAAGTATAACATATATCAAAACGTTGTATACTCGAGCGAGACCATTCTGCACGTTTTGACATTTGAACGGTGTTTCTAGCTTAAACGGTGTAGGATGAGTAGAGTGTGGAAGAAGAAGTATGTCGAATATCGAAGCTGGGGCTCTTGCTGCGCAATCCCCTCAATAATATTCAGAGAGAGCACTATCCAATTATGTATATAACCCTGGATTGCTAATGTTATGTATTGGTCAATGACAGGCTTTGAAGAGACCACTCAGCCATAATCGCGTTCAGAAGGAATGAATGGAATTCTACAGTACTTCATTTAAATGTTCATGGGACAAAATTATATGCATTTAAGTATGTTTTTGATGTAGTGGGGAAAGTAAACATGAGTACTTTCAAATGTGTATGTAATAGAATAAACGTGGACATTAACAAATGTAGACAAAAATAAATGCATTTCTAAAGCTCCCACAACATTACATTGGTGGGCGAGTGCCAAGATGGAGGCGCGAAGACTTCAAAACAGCTAGACATCTAGTGTATATTTAAATGATTGGAGATGGGCTCTTTCCTTGTGCTGACGTGGAACCAATAAATACTAACTGCCAGTCTCGACGGAATTTTTAAAATGATTGCACAGGAATGAAAGCGTCAAACGAAAAGAAAAACAAAGGCCATATTTGTTAGAATTTTTATTTATTTTTATAAAAGCGTGTTTTATTAATAGTTGTTAAAATACTAGCGAATCAGTCACAGAGTAGGGCTGTGTTACTATTTTCTGTTTGAGAGCTGGCATTTTGGTTATTTCGTCATTGATTCCACCCGGACTGTTTTACTGGCTGTACAGTTCCATTCTACCGAACGGAACCCCCAGTAGCAGAAGCAACTTCTCATGTTACTTTACGCATCTCTTATACCCTTGCATTTGTATTAATTTAACCCCAAATTAAGAGTTTGTGTTCAAGATGGGAGTGCCGAAATTCTACCGATGGATTTCTGAAAGATACCCTTGCCTGAGTGAAGTTGTCAAGGAACATCAGGTATGATATCCGTAGCGTACTTTTTTGCTACCTAGTAAGCGAATATTACTGTTGCAGGTAACTAGTCAAGCTATCAAGCTAAATATAGCAGGCCCATAACAGTTTCACCTTCACGTATCGATGTTTCCACTCTGCCCTTACGCGCTACTCATAGCTATGATTTATTATTAACAAACCAACGTGTTGTAGTTACAATTACACCTGCAGTTAGCTAACTGACGGTACATTAATATTTACCAACTCATTTAGCTACGTGTTTGACTCAATTTACCTTCTAGGTAGCTAATTAGTTAGCTAGTTTGCGTGCTACTACTACTTGCTATCAGATCCAGTTAGATGTCATAACAAATAGCCTAGTGAATAAGGCAGGCCTATATTAGTTTAGCTGAGGTACGCTCAATTCTGTTCTCTTTATCGAGGCGGAGTTGATTTTATGCTTTGTTTGGTTTGTCAAGTAAATAGAACGTTATTCTGAATAACAAATACTGTAGTCGTCGACCAGATGTAACAGTTTTACTACCGAGATCACCAGTGCCAGATTGGCCCACATTTGTTGTCAGGTGTGCAAGATGCATTAGTGGAATATTGACCAAGAGTCCATATCTGTTTCCACTCAATCCCACTAGATCTTTTTTATTTTTTTTATCCTCAACTCATAAATACACTCCCTCCATTATTAAAGTATTGATGCTATTGCCTTCTTATATGGATAGTAGACAGAGCAGTCAGCCCATCTGTCTGACACACCCCTTTACCTCTCTCTTAAAGATCCCAGAGTTTGACAACCTTTACCTGGATATGAATGGCATCATCCACCAGTGCTCCCACCCCAACGATGAGGACGTCCACTTCCGTATCTCGGAGGAGAAGATCTTTGCGGACATCTTCCACTACCTGGAGGTGCTGTTCAGGATCATCAAGCCCAGGAAGGTGTTCTTCATGGCCGTGGACGGAGTGGCTCCCCGGGCCAAGATGAACCAGCAGAGAGGCAGGAGATTCCGGTAAAGATCATGATAACAACTGCCTTTGTACTTTATGTGCTGTGTCTGTGACCGAGTGGCATAGCGATGGATCACGCAATGTCATAACTCAATCAACCAATCAGTCACTTACATGTTTCTTGTGAAGGTCGGCCAAAGAAGCAGAGGACAAGATAAAGAAAGCCCTTGAGAAAGGAGAGGTCCTACCCTCTGAGGCCCGCTTTGACTCCAACTGCATCACACCTGGTATGTAGTCTCCTACACGATCCATCATTTCTCCACCAATCTGTCCACTCCTACCTCTCATCCAATTCCTAGGGCTTCAGGTTGTCCTTCCTGTTTTAGTCTGTTCTTCAGTTTTGTGCCTACTGAATACGATCCATCATGTCTCTCCTGTAGGGACGGACTTCATGGCCAGGCTGCAGGAGCAGCTCAAGTATTTTGTCAACAGCAAACTATCCACAGATAATGCCTGGAAAGGAGTTAACGTCTACCTTTCCGGACATGAGGTGAGGACGGGCACACGGTGTGTGTGTCAGTGTGCACATTTTGTTTGATTAGATGTCATATGTGAATGAGTGACATTGACTGTACATGTGTTGTAACTGTCTGTGACTGTGACCCTCTGTTTCCCTCCCAGACTCCAGGAGAAGGAGAACACAAGATCATGGAGTTTATCCGCAGGGAAAACTCAGAGCCAGGCCACGACCCAAACACACGCCACTGTCTCTATGGCCTGGATGCTGACCTGGTGGGTGGCCCACGGGTTTGGGAGATACGGCATCAATGTGTGTCGGGAAGTGTGTGTGTGACATTAGGGAGATGTGTATATGGTGGCACATGTGTATATGGTGGCACATGTGTATATGGTGGCACATGTGTATATGGTGGCACATGTGTATATGGTGGCACATGTGAATGTATATGTATGTCTGTAATCCAGTGGTGTCCAACATATGGCTAGCAAATCAGATCTGGCCCGCAAGCGTGGTCCAATCCGGCCTGCAGATGGGTTGAGTTAAAAAAAATATATATATATATTTTTATATTTTGGGGAGGGGGATGAACTTAATATACTTTAAGTGACTAAGATCAGATCGAAATTGTATAGAAATGAAGACCAAATTGAATTCAGTATGCGGCCACTGGGGCAAAATGAGTTTGACACCCTTTGCTGTAATCAGTCAATTACCGTGACAGAATTCTACTGTTGTTTCATTCGTATTAATGAAGGTGTGTTGTATTAACTACAGTCTCTTTCTCTACTACAGATGATGTTAGGTCTGACCAGCCACGAGCCACACTTCTCCCTACTCAGAGAAGAGGTCCGCTTTGGAGGGAAGAAAAACCAGAAGAGGTGTGTCTGGTGTGTGTGTGTCTGGTGTGTGTGTGTCTGGTGTGTGTGTGTCTGGTGTGTGTGTGTCTGTGTCTGGTGTGTGTGTGAGACAGAGTTATATGTATGTATTCCCCTCCTGCAGAATAACAGCTCCAGAGGAGACAACCTTCCATCTACTGCACCTGTCACTATTTAGGGAGTACATAGACTACGAGTTCTCTGAAGTTAAGGTAAGACAAACGCATACTCCCACAGAATCAAATTCTGCTTCAGTGTGACAAATACAATAGATGCATATCTACTTGCTTACTGATAAGTGACTAACACACAGTATCAATTCTCTATGAATGGTTTGAATAACAATGTCATATGATTGGTTGGTCCTCACAGTAAGATGTCTGATGATTGGTTGTTTAACAGAACAAGATCTCGTTTGAGTACGACCTGGAGCGAATCATCGACGACTGGATCCTAATGGGCTTCCTGGTGGGGAATGACTTCATCCCTCACCTTCCTCATCTTCACATCAACCAAGACGCCCTGCCTCTCCTTTACCGCACCTACATCAGTGTGCTGCCAACGCTGGGAGGTGAGAACACTCACACACCGTACTCGGACAACACACAATCCACACATACATTTTTTTTGTGTACCGGCTGGAGAAATTGATTCGCTTCTTTATATTTGACCCATGCAGGGTACTTGAATGAGAATGGCCACCTGAACCTGGGCAACTTTGAGAAGTACCTGGAGAAACTGTCCGAGGTGGGAGAGACCAGTAAACATCCACAAATCAGTGGAATTATTTAATTACAATGCATTTCTGATTGTGACGCATGTCTTGCTCTCTTTCTCTCTCTTGATACCTGTTTTGCAATCTCTCTCTCTCTCTCTCTCCGTCCCTTCCTCTTTATCCCCTTTTCCCGCTCTCTTCCTCTGCCCCAGTTTGACAGGGAGCACTTCAACGAGGTGTTTGTGGATCTCAAGTGGTTTGAGAGTAAGGTGGGCAACAAGTACCTGAACGAGGCCGCGGGACTGGCAGCAGAGGAGGCTCACAGCAAGGACGCCAGGAGGAAAGACCCGGTGAGACATGCGCCTGCAATGCACACGCAGAGATCCTTCAAATACAGATGCGTGTCTTGAAATCCATATTCAATGTCTGTGTGTGTGTGCAGGACTCTCTGCGTCTAACTACTCTGGATGGCGGGAAGGACCGAGTCCCTGGTCGCGGTTTTGAGGAGGATGGTGAAGAAGAGGACATGTTTGAGGCAGAGTTCAGACAGTACAAACGCACCTACTACATGACCAAGATGGGAGTGGAGGTGGTCTCGGAGTTAGTATACCTCACCAGTGTCTCCCCCAAAATACTCAAAATATTTTCCCACAACCTCGAACGATCCTGAAATGCTCTTAGAAAAGTTTGTTTCCCCAAACGGAGCTGAACTTGTATGATTTTTCTAGTTAATAACAAAGACAATGGCATTGTAGAGCACGGCGCTCGTTTAAACTTTTGTTTGTATTGTTTTCAGTGAGTTTCTAGCAAATCAGGCGTTGTGCTATGTGGAGGGAATCCAGTGGATCCTGCATTACTACTACCATGGAGTCCAGTCCTGGAGCTGGTGAGTCTGTCTGTCTCTCTCTGTCTGTCCCTATGTTTGTCTCCATGTCCCTCTGTCTTTCTGTGCACGCGTGTACTAAAACCTCCCTCTGTCCTAGGTATTACCCTCACCACTACGCCCCGTTCCTGTCAGATGTGAGGAACATAGCCCATCTGAAGTTGACCTTTGACATGGGCAAGCCTTTCATGCCCTTCCAGCAACTACTGGGAGTCCTGCCCGCTGCCAGCAAAGACCTGCTTCCCCAGAGCTACAGGGTAACGCACACATACAGACCTGCTTCCCCAGAGCTACAGGGTAACGCACACATACAGACCTGCTTCCTCAGAGCTACAGGGTAACGCACACATACAGACCTGCTTCCCCAGAGCTACAGGGTAACGCACACATACAGACCTGCTTCCCCAGAGCTACAGGGTAACGCACACATACAGACCTGCTTCCCCAAAGCTACAGGGTAACGCACACATACAGACCTGCTTCCCCAGAGCTACAGGGTAACGCACACATACAGACCTGCTTCCCCAGAGCTACAGGGTAACGCACACATACAGACCTGCTTCCCCAGAGCTACAGGGTAATGCACACATACAGACCTGCTTCCCCAGAGCTACAGGGTAATGCACACATACAGACCTGCTTCCCCAGAGCTACAGGGTAACGCACACATACAGACCTGCTTCCCCAGAGCTACAGGGTAATGCACACATGCAGACCTGCTTCCCCAGAGCTACAGGGTAATGCACACATACAGACCTGCTTCCACAGAGCTACAGGGTAACAGACCTGCTTCCCCAAAGCTAGCTACAGACCTGCTTCCCCAGAGCTACAGGGTAACGCACACATACAGACCTGCTTCCCCAGAGCTACAGGGTAACGCACACATACAGACCTGCTTCCCCAGAGCTACAGGGTAATGCACACATACAGACCTGCTTCCCCAGAGCTACATGGGTACAGACCTGCTTCCCCAGAGCTACAGGGTAACATACAGACCTGCTTCCCCAGAGCTACAGGGTAATGCACACATACAGTCCTGCTTCCCCAGAGCTACATGGTAATGCACACATGCAGACCTGCTTCCCCAGAGCTACAGGGTAACGCACACATACAGACCTGCTTCCCAGAGCTACAGGGTAATGCACACATACAGACCTGCTTCCCCAGAGCTACAGGGTAATGCACACATACAGACCTGCTTCCCAGAGCTACAGGGTAATGCACACATACAGACCTTCTTCCCCAGAGCTACAGGGTAATGCACACATACAGACCTGCTTCCCCAGAGCTACAGGGTAACGCACACATACAGACCTGCTTCCCCAGAGCTACAGGGTAATGCACACATACAGTCCTGCTTCCCCAGAGCTACATGGTAATGCACACATGCAGACCTACTTCCCCAGAGCTACAGGGTAATGCACACATACAGTCCTGCTTCCCCAGAGCTACAGGGTAACGCACACATGCAGACCTGCTTAGCAGCATTGTGGCGACCTATGACATGTACACTTTCTTATAACACACCCGCATTCCGAGACCTCCGTTTTGTTCTGTCCACAGCACCTGATGACATCAGAGAATTCTAGCATCATTGAGTATTACCCTCTGGACTTCAAGACGGACCTCAACGGGAAACAGCAGGAGTGGGAGGCTGTGGTGCTCATCCCCTTCATCGACGAGGTGCACACAGATGTCATTCGGTGACCTACTTCATCTCCGTGTGTCTTTTAAAAATTCTGACGTTACTTATTTATTTGCGTGTTTTCCTTTCCAGAGATGTTTGCTCGCTGCGATGGAGCCTTATAACGATCACATGACCAAGGCTGAGAAGGCCCGTAACCGCCACACCGAGTGTGCTGTGTACAGCTACCACGCTGAGCTAGACTACCCTTACACCTCCACCCTGCCTGACCTGTTCCCCAGCATCATGCACTGCCATGTCAGGTGAGACACACGCTGAACGTACGCACGCACGCACACACACACTGAACACACTACTTCCATGAGGCTAAGATACTGTAACGTGATTGGTGGTTTCCAGGGTGACATCGGTTCCCATGGACGCGTGGCACGTGTCGTTGAGCCACGTCGGCCGCAGCGACAACAGCAGCCAGCTCTACTTCCTCGGCTTCCCCACCCTGCAGCACATCAGACACAAGGTACAATAGACGGGCAGACAGACAATGAGACGGAGTGTGAATCGGGAACACGTGATCTGAGAGCAACACAAAACGTATAATAAAATGGAACACTATAATATCATGTGCTGTCTCTGTTCAAGAAACACGCTGACAGCGTTCTGCCACTACTCACACCCAACAGTCAGTCTTCACACAAGGCACAGGCGGCCAACAGTCCCAAGATGATTTGTCAATAAAGATGCTGCAAGCTCAAGATCTAGTTACGTAAACGGTCACTCAATAATCCAGGCCCTCGGAAGTGTGGCCGGAGAGGTATACAAGCTAGATCTGTTTTGAGGATTTTCTAAAGCTAGCCAGCTTCAGTTAGCTTCACGCTCCATGATGTTGCACGCGGCTAGTCGAACGATTAACTCTTTATTGAGACGAGGCTAGAACGTCAATCCGTTGGCGAGTCGGTGTCACATTTTCATTTTGCCCGAAAATCACAATGAAAGAGAAGTTACCCTGCAAATTAATCAGGCTATGTTGGGAAATGGGCTATTGTTTATGGTCTCCACTGTGTTTATCAATGTACGGGCCTTTTATACCCCCCTCCAAAACACTTTCAAATGAATCCCATTCGTTACTAAATGTGTAGAACGATATGGTCCGGAGAATGACGGAACGATGACGTACTCTTTGCAAGAGGGAGCCTAATTTGATTGGTCCTCGCCTCGCGGCCCAAACACTTCATTCAGAATAAATAGCCTGCCACAGAGCAGGTTAGCTCTGAAGGGTTCGTTGCCATAGAAATGTACCTGCCTAAAAAGGTGAGCCCAGGTCATGTCAACGGCTAAAAAGGTGAGCCCAGGTCATGTCAACGGCTAAAAAGGTGAGCCCAGGTCATGTCAACGGCTAAAAAGGTGAGCCCAGGTCATGTCAACGGCTAAAAAGGTGAGCCCAGGTCATGTCAACGGCTAAAAAGGTGAGCCCAGGTCACGTCAACAGCTATCTCGATTTGAACCACGAGAGTCGACCAACGTTTAGCTCGCTCTTCAATTTCACGCCGTAGTACAAACCCCCCTCTGAACTGAGGTCTCATTGAAACCAGGAGATTAGTTTTTTAAATTTTTTTAACGTGGCTCCATTTACACCCCCCAGTATTGACTGTGTATTGGCCGTCTTGGCATCGGAATACTTCTGTGTATGTTTCATATGTAGATTTGCTCCCCCCGTCTTTATAGTTCTATAAGAAGAAGCACGGAGTGGTGGTGTTCCAGCAGAGCAGCCGAGGAGAGAACATGATGCTGGAGATCACACGTAGCAAAGAGGAACCCGTGAGTGTAGATGCGTGCACACGGTCTTGTTTCTATGAAGAGCCGACGACTGTGTTGGGTCTATGTCTGGAGCAGAAACGGTAGATGTTGTTTCTTTCTCTCTCTCAGGTGTGTGGCGATGTGGCGGCCCTGGTCCTGGGTTGCTCTCTGTTTGTCAACTGGCCCCACCTAGAGGAGGCCAGGGTGACAGCGGTGTCTGACGGGGAGAGCAAGTAAGAATCACGCTGAGTTCTACTCGTGCCTAAAATAGATGGCAGTATTATACCTGGACCGTCACTCAAAACCCTTTATGCCTCTGGCTCTGCCGTTCATTCACTTCTCTTTCGACCGTTACTTTGAAGAACACCGAGTCGTTGATATTCATCGGTCTACCTCAAACACTCCTTTCCCTTATTTCTTCTACATCACACCCCTCCCGCTCAGGTTCTTCCTGGAGGAGCCGGCGGGAGTGCAGAAGCTGTATGACCGGGACTCACCCCCCCCCACCAAGGTCACCTACCTCAGTGACAAGGAGCAGAAGGACTGGGTGAAGGATGTCCAGGGCATCACTGAGCAGTAAGGATCAGTTTGTTAAAAACCTACGTTTTGTTATCAAAGGGTAAGATTTATTTAACCAAGATGTCCCATTATGGTCAGAGCTGATAAGACCACTTGGCCATGGGGGACTTTGGCAGACCTCTCTCCTCCTTACCTAAATACATCTCAATCTCTTCTCCTCTCAGTTTCAGTAAGCGCAAGGGCATCGTGGTGAATGAGACGGCGGTGGTGTTGTATGCCCAGCTGCTGACAGGCAGGAAGTATGTACCTGGGCAGAGCGGACAGGTGCACCTGGAGAAACAGTGGTCCAAGCAGATAATGCCCTTCGCCTACCAGACCATTGTCAAGGTAGGCACACGCATACAGAGATGTACAAAGGAAGACACACATACTACACACGCATACCTCACATTCCTCTCTCTCTCCTCCTTCGCTCGCTCTCTTCTCTCCTCCTGCGCTCTCTCCTCCTGCGCTCTCTCCTCCTGCGCTCTCTCCTCCTGCGCTCTGTCTCTCTGTCTCTCTCAGGATATCAAGGCCTTTGACTCGTCGTCGACTCGCTTCCAGACCCTGGAGGAGCTGTTTCCCCCGACGACCACAGTGTTCATGGTGGGGAACCCCTACTACGGAGCCATGGGAGAGGTCTGTACCGCTTCCGGTCTCTACTTCCTGTTTGAGCCTTACACACTTCCTTACTGGCTTGGAATCATCAGTAATGGGGACTCTTGAAGAGTACTGGTACACTTGCTGCTGAAGAGTACTGGTTTAGGCTTGCTGCTTTTTGTGACCTTGAATTTGAATATCTAGTCTTGCAAATAAATATTTGTCAAAACAAAACGTAAAATGTATGCACTTTTAGATGTGATATCGAGAAATAATATTTAATGTGATTTATTGGACATTTTTGGGGGGCTTAATCTTTTGAATTGCATATCTTTGCCTTTTCAATAACATGATTTGCTCTTGGACACAAAGGTGCAGGAGTCTAGTGACGTCATCGAAGAGGGACGAGTGTGGGTAGTGTTCACGGTGCCCTGTGAACCACCGATGGAAGCCTTAATACAGAACCAGCATGTAAGTCAATCTCAAAACGACACATCTCTCACACTCCTCCTCGCCCTGCCACACCACATGACCAAACGTGTGCGCCGTTGCTAAGCGTACTCCCTCCCTTCCCTGGTAGAAATACTGTGTGAAGTACAGTCCCGGCTACGTTCTGGCCTCTCGCCTCGGCATCACCAGCTACCTCGTCTCCAGATTCTCCGGCAGCATCTTCGTCGGCAGAGGATCCAAGAAGAAGTGAGTGAACACCTCTCAAATGGACGTCTATTTCCCATTTAGTGTACTACTTTTGACCAGAGCCGTGTAGGTTGAATAAACCATGTGACGCGCTCTCCCTCTCTCAGTCCCCATGGGGAGCAGAAGGCTAACGTGGGTCTGAACCTGAAGTTCAATAAGAAGAATGAGGAGGTGCCAGGTTACACCAAGCGAACTGAGAAGGAGTGGCTCTACTCTGACGCTGTGGAGGAGCTGATGTCTGAGTACCTGGATAGGTGTGTGTGTGTGTCCTTGTGTGTTTTTCTCTGCATTTATGAAACTGTGTTGTCTGTATGTGTGAAACTGCGAACGTGTGCATGTGTTCATATTTGTGTGTGTGTGTAACCTGTAACCTCCTCCTGTAGGTTCTCCGAAGTGTTTGGCCTGGTGTCCAGGAACAGTCACGACGACGTCTTCTACGAGGACGACATCTGGCCTGCGGAGTACGAGAACGGGTAACATTCATGCACTCACATTTAAGATTTGCACTTGACAATCATAATTTACATTCATACACTCATAACAGTTAAACCTGTATGCTTGTAACAGTTACTCAAGTTCAGTTGAGTCTCGAAGGCCCAGTGCAGTCACAATGACTTATTTTTTTCCTGTCTGACCACTCCGACTGTCCTACCAAAATACTTGCTTGAGAAATGTTTGTTTCTTTTTGACCATTTAAAAAAAAAAATGGAAATCTATTAGCATAATGTACTGAAATGTTACCTAGAAATGGTTTGATATTGAGATGAAAACGGCTGCATTGGGCCTTTAAACGCTCATGTAAAACACTTGGAGGACGTTTTAATATATGTAACAAGGCAGAGGTAGATCATAACAGTTGTAGGAATACTGAAGATGGTGGTGATGGTAGTTGTGATGGGGATGGTTTTACGGGCAGCACGGAGAAGGTGAAGGAGATCACTTCCTGGTTGAAGACCCACCCAGTCGCCGACGTCGCCCGCACGTCATGTGACCTGCAGATCCTGGACAAGGCCATCGTGGAGCGGATCGAGGAGGAGGTGGTGAAGGCTAAGGTAACTCGGTGGGGGGGGGGGGTCGGTCATCAAGTCAATCATTTAGCTGTTCTTTAAAAAAAAAATGTAAATATTTTATTTTTGCATTTTCCAATTAAGAACATTCAAAACAAAAGTGAAAAGATATTAGACAACGATAGGACAAAGTGACAGTAACAGAGGAACGTAACAAAAATAAATTACAATTATAGTTATATAAACAAACATACAATAATAAAAAATAAAAAAATATTTAAAAAATAACGAGACATTGGATCACCTGCCGTAGGCTACATATTATACATTACGTGTGAAACATTAGGTGAGGATTATATATAGATTCAATCAATGAGATGTGGGGGGAGATTCTCCATATAGTCAATAAAAGGTTGCCAAATTCTGTAAAATGTCTTTAACTTATTCCTCAAGCAGTAAGTGATTTTCTCCAAAGGGATACAACTATTAACTTCCGAAAGCCACATTGCAACTGGCAGGGAGGAATCCAATTTTTCCATTTTCTTGGCAATCGCTAGCAATATTTCTGTTAGCTTTATAGTATGGCTTTGCCTAAGATTGGTGTTAGTAAAGTTACCCAGTAGACAGACCTCCGGGTCTAAAGGAAATGCAACCCCGTGAATTGAGGATATGGTATCGCATACCCCCTGCCAGAAACCGTGTAGTTTTGAACACTGCCAAGTGGAATGGAGGAATGTTCCTTCATCTGAGCCACACCTAAAACATAGGGAGGAGATATCTGGGTTGAACTTGTGCAGTCTAGATGGGGTGATATAGAGCTGATGGAGGAAATTAAACTGGATCAGTCTGTATCTGGAGTTCAATGTGGATGTAACCCCATCCCTGCACAGGTCACTCCATTAGATCCTCATCAAGATAAATACCCAGATCTTTCTCCCATCTAAGTCGGGGTTTATCTAGCCCAGGCAGTGTTAGTCCTGACATAAGAGCATTGTAAACACGGGAAATGGTCTTGAACAGTGGTTGGTCTGCGTGGCAGAGTTGTTCAATAGGTGACATCTTAGGTAGGTTCCATTGTCCCTTGAGAGTCACCCTAATAAAGTTTCGTAGTTGTAGGTAGCTAAAGAAGTCCCTGTTAGGCAAGTGGTATTTCTGTTTCAGCTGATCAAAAGACATAAGAACTCCCTCCTCGTAACAATGTTCCAGAAGAGTGATCCCCTTATCAGACCATATTCTGGAAAAACATAGGGATCAATCTATTGTTCCATAAAGGGGTTTTAGGGGAAAGCAATCCCCCTCGTCCAACAGCTCATGCAGTTTGCACCATGCCAGGACAGAATATATGATTAAAGGGTTGTCTGTGATGGTTTTTATAGATTTTCTGTCCCATTTGTAAAACAAATCTGCCCCAGTGTCATCATTTAGCTGTTCTGTCCGTCAATCATCTCTGTCGATCATTTATTTACTCCTACTCGCTTTCTTTTCTATCAGGAAATCCCCTCTAACCTCGTTTTTATGTCAATCAATAATATAGATGGATGCATATGCAGACTACTACTCAACAAGCCCTTCCTTTACTGTCAGTGACTATCTACTTTCCTTTTTTAATGTTCATGTAGTGACTCTTACCTCTGTCTGTTTCTCAGGTGAAGAAGAGCAGCGAGAAAGTACGTGTTACTGTGAAGCCACGTTTGCTCTTCAGGGTGAGTTCGTTACTTTCCGTTTTTTGTTGTTGCGTGTATTTTTCTAGAGAGTGAGTGAAAATGACATTGGCTCCAAACAGCGCAAGGGTTCAGAGTTCCAACAATTCCAACTCCACACCTCTCTAACCTGTGTGTGTGTGTGTGTGTGTGTGTCCCTCCCTCCAGCCCTTAGAGCAGCAGCACGGTGTGGTCCCTGACCCGGATGCAGAGTACCACCTGTTTGACCGAGTGGTCAACGTCAGAGAGAGCTTCTCTGTCCCCCTCGGCCTCAGGGGAACCGTCATCGGCATCAAGGCAGGTGAGTGGTCGCACACGCACCCAAACGTACACTTGGAAAGTATTCAGACCCCTTGACTTTTTCCACATTTTGTTATGTTACAGCCTTATTCTAAAATGGATTAAATTATCCCCCCCCTGATTATTCTACACACAATACCCCATGATGACAGCGAAAATATTTTATTTTTTAAATGTTTGCTAATTTATTACAAATGTTAAAAAAGCTACCTTATTAAAAGTATGAGGTCACTTAGAAATGTCATTGTTTTTGAATGAAAAGCATTGAGCAAGAGGACAAGTACATTAGTGTCTAGTTTGAGAAACAGACGCCTCACAAGTCCTTAACTGGCAGCTTCATTAAGTAGTACCCGCAAAGCACCAGTCTCAACGGCAACAGTGAAGAAGCGACCCCGGGATGCTGGCCTTCTAGGCAGAGTTGCAAAGAAAAAGCCATATCTCAGACTAGCCAATAAAAAGAAAAGATTAAGATGGGAAAAATAACAGACACTGGACAGAGGAACACTTAGAAGGCCAGCATCCTGGAGTCACCTCTTCACTGTTGACGTTGAGACTGGTGTTTTGTGGGTACTATTTAATGAAGCTGCCAGTTGAGGACTTGAGGCGTCTGTTTCTCAAACTAGACACTCTCCTTAATGCAACCGCTATGTCAGATTTTTAAAAAACTTTACGGAAAAAGCAAACCATGCAATAATCTGAGACGGTGCTCAGAAGATATGTTAGAGTCAACAGAAACCATAAATCACATTTTAAATATTCCCTTACGCTTTGATGATCTTCATCAGCATGCACTCCCAGGAATCCAAGTTCCAGAATAAATGTTTGATTTGTTCGAAAATGTCCATTATTTATGTCCAGGTAGGTACTTATGTTAGAGCGTTAGGTACACATATCCAAACGCTTGTGCAGGTCCAGCATGACTTCAGACAAAAAGTTATATTACAGGTCGAAGAAACATTTCAAACTAAGTACAGAATCAATCATTAGGATGTTTTTAACATATCGTTTCAATAAAGTTCCAACCGGAGTATTCCTTTGTCTTGATGAGCAACGGAACGCAAGTGGATACCATGAGGAATGTGCGTGATCAGAAAATGGCTGACTGCCAGACACCTGACTGATTCTGCTATCATTCACTCCCCCAACATCATAGAAGTCTCATTATAATTTCTATTGATGGTTGACATCTAGTGGAACCCCTAGGCAGTGCAACATCATTAATATCTCAAGGGGATCTCATTGGGGACTCTGGTGAATACAGACAAAGCTCAGATTTCTGACTTCCTGTTTTGATTTCAACTCAGGATTTTGCCTGCCAATATGAGTTCTGTTATACTCACAGACATCATTCAAACATTTTTAGAAACTTTAGTGTTTTCTATCCAATACTACTAATAAAATGCATATATTAGAAACTGAGACTGAGGAGCAGGCCGTTTTACTTTAGGCACCTTATTCATCCAAGCTACTCAATACTGCCCCCCAGCCATAAAAAGTTAACACACACACAGAGGAGACCTTACAGCTTATCACAGCATCACTTATTAACCCTTTAAAGGGTTTAAGGCCGTAGTTTAACCCTCTTCATTCCACCCCTTTGAGGCCATCTGGCCTCAACGAAAGCAAAGCAACTCAAGCATAGTAATTATAATAATCACCCATAAACGGTGCATTAGATTGCAAGCAAATCCTCAGGAGATTGAGGATAGAAATACGGGTCTGAGGGATGAGGAACATAAAGCATAAACATGCCTGGCATAGCCATTTGCCAGCTGCACAGAATGCACAAATGAAAATCAGCAGAACAAGCACAGGGGCCAATAATGGGACTAAAATGGAAAACAACTTAAATCCAAACTGGCCTAGTTTATCTTTCAACCACCCAAACGGGAACCAGGATTCTTCTCCTGTGGGGGTGTAGGTGTCAGCCAACTGTGTTAATTATTTCAAAATCTCTGTCGTATCAGAGTCAGGGAGAAACCTAACACATTCTGTGGGGGTAATAGAATTTAGGGCCCTTCAATAACCCCCTCTTTATTTAGGATGTAGTCTAATGCCAGGCTACGCCTGGGCTGTAACAGCTTCAAGATTTTGAACAACCGAGGTGTTGGCCTGTAGATCCAATGCTGGAGGTGTGAGCTCCAGTGTCTATTAAAAATGGTACCTCTTGATCGTTGACCTTCCGAGTAATGATTGGTTCTTTGGTACCATCCGGAAAAATGTACTGGTGACACTGGAAAAGGGGGTCAGGTCATCCCTATTGTTGATTATTCTGCAGTGGGAACCACACCTGGTTTGTCACAGGAGACTGTTGGGGCCATCCATTTTAAAACCGGTTTTAACACACACGGAGGTCTCCTGAAGAGGAGACCTTACAGTTTATCGTAACAATTTATTAACCCTTTAAAAAGTATAAGGCCTTGGTTTAAGCCTCTTCAGCCTGCTTGGAGTTTGCCAAAAGGCACCTAATGGACTCCCAGACCATGATAAACAAGATTCACTGGTCTGATGAAACCAAGATTGATCTCTTTGGCCTGAAAGCCAAGTGTCACTTCTGGAGGAAACCTGGCACCATCCCTATGGTGAAGCATGGTGACGGCAGTAGTATGCTGTGAGGATTTTTTTCAGGGGCTGGGAGACTAGTCAGGATCGAAGGAAAGATGAACGGAGCAAAGTACAGAGATGCATGATGAAAACCTGCTCCAGATCACTCAGGACCTCAGACTGGGTTGACGTTTCACCTTCCAACAGGACAACGACCCAATCAGTCAAGACAGCACAGGAGTGGCTTCGGGACAAGTCTCTAAATGTCCTTGAGTGGCTCACATTTTTGGAGAGACCTGAAAATAGCTGTGCAGTGACACTCCCCATCCAACCTAACAGAGCTTGAGAGGATCTGCAGAGAAGAATTGGAGAAGCTCCCCAAATACAGGTGTGCCAAGCTTGTAGCATCATACTTAAGGATGTAATCGCTGCCAAAGGCACTTCAACAAAGTACTGAGTAAAGGGTCTGAATAGTTATGTCAATGTTATTTTAAGTTTTATTACATTTTCAAAACATTCTGAACCTGTTTTTGCTTTGTCATTATGGGGTATTATGTGTAGATTGATGAGGAGGGGGGGGGGGGGGCAATGGAATCCATATTAGAATAGGGCTGTAACAAAATGTGGAAAAAGTCAAGGGGTGGAAGACTTTCCGAATGCACTGTGTAACACACATGCGGTCAGCCTCTCATCTTTGGACCGTCTCTAAACTGATGTTTAACCTCTCTCCCGTGGCAGCTGATCGGGAGGCCGAGGTGTTGTATGAGGTTGTTTTCGATGAAGAGTTTGCTGGTGGACTTACGATCAGGTACAGCCTCGTGTCTTGTGTTTTCATATAGGCCTATGTCAAGTGTTTCAAGCCTCGATCAATCGCATGTTTCCTATTACATCGTTTACTTATTTTTTACGTTAAGCACCGGAGTTTTTGTGACGGGCTATTGTGTGGTTGTGACCCTGTATCTGGGTGACTGTCGCCCACCTGACTCTGGTGTGTTTCCTACTCTAGGTGTGCGGCGGGCCGTGGCTACAGGCTGCCTCCCTGTGCCTTAATCAACCTGAGCCACGGGGGCCGTGTAGAGCAGGGCTTCCATAAACTGACCGCCGTCGTCAAGCCCCAGCCCGCCTCCTCCCACCAGCACAACAAAGGACAGCTGGTCGGGCTGAACCACTCACCGCGATCACCCTTCATATCCACACAGGTTGGGACTGGAGTAGAGCATGTCCTCATAAAACAACTGGCCTAACCTCTCTGAGTAACCAGCATAGATCAAGATGAATAGCCTCTTAACTTTTTACCTCTGTTCCTCACATTTGCCTACCTTTTCTCTCTGTCCCTTCCTCTGTATGTCTTGATGTCAACCTTTCCCTCTCTCTCTTTCCCTCTGTCTCTCAGCAGCAGAACGGCAGACAGAACATTCTCAGGGCAGACACTCAGGGCAACAAAAACTCTGCACACAAAGCCAGCCAGAAACTGAAACCAAAGGTAAGCTCTTTCTGTGTCTCTCTCTCTCTTTCTGTGTCTCTCTCTCTCTTTCTGTGTCTCTCTCTCTCTCTTTCTGTGTCTCTCTCTCTCTTTCTGTGTCTCTCTCTCTCTTTCTGTGTCTCTCTCTCTCTCTTTCTGTGTCTCTCTCTCTCTCTTTCTGTGTCTCTCTCTCTCTCTTTCTGTGTCTCTCTCTCTCTCTTTCTGTGTCTCTCTCTCTCTCTTTCTGTGTCTCTCTCTCTCTCTTTCTGTGTCTCTCTCTCTCTCTTTCTGTGTCTCTCTCTTTCTGTGTCTCTCTCTTTCTGTGTCTCTCTCTTTCTGTGTCTCTCTCTTTCTGTGTCTCTCTCTTTCTGTGTCTCTCTCTCTCTCTCTTTCTCTCTCTCTCTCTTTCTGTGTCTCTCTCTCTCTCTCTTTCTGTGTCTCTCTCTCTCTCTGTGTCTCTCTCTCTCTCTCTTTCTGTGTCTCTCTCTCTCTCTCTTTTCTGTGTCTCTCTCTCTCTCTCTTTCTGTGTCTCTCTTCTCTCTCTTTCTGTGTCTCTCTCTCTCTCTCTTTCTGTGTCTCTCTCTCTCTCTCTTTCTGTGTCTCTCTCTCTCTCTCTTTCTGTGTCTCTCTCTCTCTCTCTTTCTGTGTCTCTCTCTTCTCTCTCTTTCTGTGTCTCTCTCTCTCTCTCTTTCTGTGTCTCTCTCTCTCTCTCTTTCTGTGTCTCTCTCTCTCTCTCTTTCTGTGTCTCTCTTCTCTGTGTCTCTCTCTCTCTCTCTTTCTGTGTCTCTCTCTCTCTCTCTTTCTGTGTCTCTCTCTCTCTCTCTTTCTGTGTCTCTCTCTCTCTCTCTTTCTGTGTCTCTCTCTCTCTCTCTTTCTGTGTCTCTCTCTCTCTCTTTTCTGTGTCTCTCTCTCTCTCTCTTTCTGTGTCTCTCTCTCTCTCTCTTTCTGTGTCGCTCTCTCTCTCTTTCTGTGTCGCGCTCTCTCTCTCTCTCTCTCGCTCTTTCTGTGTCGCGCTCTCTCTCGCTCTCTCTCTCTTTCTGTGTCGCGCTCTCTCTCTCGCTCTCTCTCTCTCTTTCTGTCGCTCTCTCTCTCTCTTTCTGTGTCTCTCTCTCTTTCTGTGTCTCTCTCTCTCTCTTTTTGTGTCGCTCTCTCGCTCTTTCTGTGTCGCGCTCTCTCTCTCTCTCTCTCGCTCTTTCTGTGTCGCTCTCTCTCGCTCTTTCTGTTTCGCTCTCTCTCGCTCTTTCTGTGTCGCTCTCTCTCTCTCTTTCTGTGTCGCTCTCTCTCTCTCTTTCTGTGTCGCTCTCTCTCTCTCTTTCTGTGTCGCTCTCTCTCTCTCTTTCTGTGTCGCTCTCTCTCTCTCTTTCTGTGTCGCTC